>NC_140774.1:87262890-87420390 GCF_044657685.1 Stegodyphus dumicola | reverse complement strand
CAATCCTGATTTCGCCAACTGCTATTTTGATTAATAGACACCTGTTTTTGCTTATTCGCTGTTATTTGAATATGACTGAGCATTTAAATGACATTTTAAACACCATGTGAGGTATTTAACGATCTTTACGCGATTATAAACGTCGAAACGGGGAAACCAGAGATAGTCGTAACTTTTTTTTTAATCAAAATATGCTATTTATTTTATTTCTTTTTAACCTACGCCTTAATTAATCATAATGTGCAGTATTCAACCCAAGAACTTATTTCAAGCCGTTCTGCCTTGTTTGTTAGATTACCTTGTTTTATTCTGCCTTGATATTGAATAACACCCAAAATGATATCTGTCAACGCTTATGCTAAAGTGATAAAGATATGGAGTTGCGAAGTTAGACACACCTAAATTATTGTCACAGTATATAGTATTTAGAACATGCCATCTTACTTATTGTGCATAGAAATGATTCGAAACAAGTTTATGTAGCAGTCATCTTTACTCATTAATACTGGTATATAATTATTCATCATCTGGTTGTTTAGAGTAATTTTCATTTAGCTTACCTGCATTGATACCTTTATTTCTGTTATTATATATTTTTTGGAAGGAGGTAAGAATTTGCCGATTCAATCTCTATGCGCTACAGTAATGAGATCACTATTTGTACAGCTCTAATCTCATACTATACGCTTGCATAAGTATAGCTAACAAATTTTTTAACTTGCATATCTATTAAATTTAGGATTGCATTTAATATATCATAATTTGTATCTTTTGTTCTAACCGCCTTAACGACTTTGTACAGAGACTGTTAGAACAGTTTCAAACAACAGGTATCTTTCAGGACTTCCCCCCACAAGACTATAAACGCTAATGTGTTTGAATTTTGATATCAACTGTTTTGTTTCTGTTATTCACTTCAAAGAATCATGTACCAGTCGGAGCATTAATTTGTAAATTTTGTGTAATTCAATAATATGAGACTCTGAAAATATATTTTTTGAGGATTTAGCTAAATGACTGCCGCCTGTCTGATCCTTGACTGAGTTTTGAAAAAAGCAAATGATTTCTACGTAGACAATATTTAAATACCAGGAAACTGACTAAGTCTAGGGTCGGTGGTTGTTTTTGGTAGTGTTAGTTAGTATTTATGACATTAAACAGTATTATAAAATAATATCTACTGCACAGCAAGAAGATGAGATGCGTCCTAGGTCAAGCCGCGCGGAAATGAATGGTACCTCAATGGAAAATTTTATTGGAGGGTGGGGAGAGATAAATACAAAAAGAAAAATAATAAAATAGGTACATAAAATAGCATAAAAAATTACATGCATAAATTTTGCAGCGTTTAACAACAACAGTATTACAAATTGAACGTTATCACCGTTGCCGATGTCATTAATTTCAATTGTCTACCTGTAAAATACTATGCATAATTTTAAGTGGAACATTATCAATCTTGTAATAGATATTTACCTATAATCAAGATATATACAAAAGCGCATTAGAAATGAACATAAAACAGTACTTAACAAATTTGAATGTGCATAGGAACTGTGATACAATGCACGAGAAATAAAGCAAAGCAAATAACATTATAAAAAATGCATAATAATAAATATACAAAATAAAATGCATAATGACATACAAATACCTACATAGTAACAGACAATGCATACATAATAACACAAAATATGGAAATTACATAAAGTACATAATATTATATAAAACAAAATATATAATAAATACATAACAAAAAATAATGATACAAAAATTCAGACAAACGATGCTTAAAGATATATACATTCCTCGAAGGTCGCACATTTTACTGCCAATGAGAAATTATGGCATACATGGAAGAACAGTCATTAATAGCTTTTCTTATCCTAAGTTGTGCAACTTTGTTACAGAGGTATTCTCGGTTCAAGCCGTCTAGCGTTCACCAGCCAGTAATTTAAGATGATGGTCCCAAGTAAACGGACATTCAAATATGTAGTGATCGGGATTGCTTAGCCCGCCACAGTCTCAGATGTTCATGTCACTAACCCAAATCGGCTTAGATACGACAAAAAAAACACGCTGACCCGAGGTATGAGTAGCTTTATCAGTTTGCGGTTTTGTCCGAATTTTCGGCATCAGCCGATCAACCTGCCTATTGTAGCTGTATCCTAAGTTACTGCCCCTGTGCGAGCAGAGGCTTAAGGGTGAACCGTTTCAGAAATGTGACTGGAAGTGAAACGGGATTTCCAGAAGGAATGGACCATTTGCATTCTTCGCATTGATATCCGTCCCTCATTTCCAGAATACCGGTGCGATACCGCATTAAGTACAACTGATACTTAACAATGCATTAAGTACAGCTGGATACTTTACGTATTTTGATAACTAAGGGACTTCGGCTTCGTTCGTTGCGGCAAGACTAGGCGTATCGTTGTATATCACCGTTGTATTTTGCGGACTGTGCTAGGCTATCGGTGCACATATTGCTAGTAATTCTGCTTGGTACATTGAATTATTACATCCCAACCTTGGTGTTCAGGAATGCACAGTTTGATCGCAATCCAGATAATCAAAGCCCATCTTATACCTGAATCTGTCTTACAGAGAGCAATCTTGTTGGAGATCTGTGGTTGAGCAAAGAAGATATTTTGCTGTAAATCGCTATGAATAGGATGGCAGATACTTGTGGAAGTATGGTTTTTATAGTCAGAAGGAAAATAAGTTCGCAATCACACACTAGTTGCCAAATGAAATCTGGTAGCTCCCAAAGGAAAACAGGAAAAAGAGCATCAGAGACTTCACTACAGAACAGAATTGGTATTACTTCAGTACACTTAACAGCTAGAGTTTGACACTCCTATGAAGTTGCAAAATATTCGATGGGGATGGATGTTGGTTGAGACTATACCGCGGAAACGTAGCTACACCAAAGGGATCAGTAGTGCAATTTTTGAATGAAAGACTAAAATTGACTGCATGCTCTTAACTGCAGTTATACATTGAACAACTGCACTTATACATTGAAGTTGTTAGATTTAAATATAAGAGGATATCAGCATAAAGTTACGCAACACAACCTGTTGCATAGTTCTGATTAATTCCTTATAACTATACTCATTACAATACTGGTTTACGTAAATATAATACAGTTGATCCTTTCGAGATCGTTACATTGGAATTTTTACATTTTTATTTAAATAGATAAACATATGAGGTTTGATTTTGCTAATAGATTAAAATGGACTTTTGTTACATGAAGATATTTGTTACACGTTAGATTGTACTGAGCTCAGATCCTTCAATCTATAGTTCAAAGTTCATAAATAAAATTTGTGGCCTCAGCTTTGTACATTTGGTGTTTTGAAAAGTCATGGAGATTATTGATATTGCTCTGAATCAGCTAGTGGGGTATAGCCTGGTTATTTTTCTTTCCGCTTTATGATTTTGGGTCTTAAGATGTGACTTGGCATAGGTTCAGTCCTAGAACACTTTACGTTTGATATATTTTCATGATTTTTTTCATACAGCTGACGTTGAGATACATCAGTCTTCGGAAGTTAAGGTCTAGATTGGTGAGATTCCATTTATGCAGGCAACTTGTAAGAGGGCAGAAGAACGGGTAATGGTCTACATCTTATTTGACTCCGCAGACACAGTTGGCGCTATTAAAGTTTTCTTTTACTTTAACCTCTAGTTCAGCCACAGGTAAACTGGAGAAAGGCCAACAATAACTTTAAGGGCACCTGAATACGATACGTTGTGTTGTGAAGAGTTTTCACCTCATATGTGTCCCCTCATATGCGTTTCAAAATTAAAAATAACTATGAGAAAATTAAAATAATCCCTACACTTTTTTTCGTTCAGTTGGAAACTCTGCCTAATTGCTCTTTGTAAATCTGTAAAGTCATCTCTCTCAGAAATAAAGATATTATCCATAAAGCTTTATACTACTTCCGCATTTGTAGCTGCTGGAGAAAGTGAGGATATCAGAATGGCGATAGGCCGGTAAACTTTATTACGTACTATTTTGTAAGCTAAGCCATAGATATCTGCAGTATTAAAGCAGAAATTTCTCCAGGAAACAAATTTGGCTTCTTTAATATGGCGTTTGCACTGAACCTCTAACTTGTGGAATCCTAACATGCAAATCTCCCTAAGTTTTTATTAGTAGGTAGCTTGTACTTTACATCTGAGTGTTCGCACTCTACTGCGTTCAACCATGACAGCCTTAGCTGACGAGGATGTGTGATTCATTATTATGATTGATTTAAGTCTATAGGTCCACTTACAAGCAATTAATATGCTAACTGTCAGTTCTGTATATAGAATATCTAACGTAGGAATAACGTGCTGTGTCAGGGCACCTTTCAAATCTAAATGGTAATAAACAATACAATGAGGTAATGCATGAGTCGTAAAAGTAGAGTGGCTTCTGTAAATCGCCTTTCACTGGAATGCCTAAACGCTACGTGATAATTCTATGATCCTTTACTGAGCGAATATCTCTGACTGCCCAGTTATGTGTATAGGCAGTAACCTCTTCAATGTTGCAAGTCCTGGACTGAGATAAAAGGTTGATCTTTTCTATCCGCCCCCTAAAGCGGATTTACTGTATTGAAGTTCCTGCTACTATACCACAAGTTGCTGTAAGGGGAATACATGTGTCTAATTCCAGCAGCAACAGATTTATGGCAAGCTGTGTGGAAAGTAAACTAAAGTACTCGTAATATTTAGAAAAATGTTCCGCACCTGTAAAAGAAAGGAAACTGTATGCTCTGTCTTCAGTAATTGCAGAAGGGAAAGAGGGCTGATAATAGACGATAGCAAACAGTCTAGTATCTGGGAGAAAGACTTTTCTTGTGAACTGGATGCCAGGAATGCACCCTTGCATAAATGTAACTCCTGGAGCACTACGAAGTATTGTAGTAGGTCTACTATCTACTAATGACTATTGTGTCTGCATAGCTTCTAAACCGCTGCTTTGTAAGCCTGACATGTTCTGGAATTAGCCTGGTGATCATAGGTAAAGCTACTGCCTTTTGACAAATTAGATTTTTCACAGTTGATGGAGTTCTTTTTCTTTGCAAATTTGCGATGAGCGTGCTTTTCCGCACCTCTCACAGGCATGTTTAGCCATGCAGGTGTAGCTGAAGAAGTCAGACTCTTGGCAGTTACTACAACGAGATAATTTATAATATGTCCGAAAGATACAAGATGCAAATCCAAGTATTATTTTATTATAGAATTCTGAGACCAGATCATTGACGCAATTTTGGGTTCCGTCATTTTGGGGTAGAGATTTGCGCGGAAAGCCGGCTTTGGTACAAGCAGTTACGCTCTTTAGGAACAATCTAAATTCTAATTAAAAAGTTGGAACAAATATAATGATCTTATATCTTCTTACCTTGTGTCTTTGCTCATACATCTATGCTGACGCTGGGAAGGCTGTCTTCTTAAATCCAAAAGCTACTAGAACGTTACACACATTACTTATTAATCATTTTAACACACACTCAAAATACAAAAGACACTTAAGGGAAACAACATAGAAATAAATCAAAAAAGAAGTTAGAGTCTTCAAAGTTTCTAGGCATGCGCAGATGATCGAAGTTTAATCGGAAGCACCTCATTCTATACTGTGGGGGTTGTGACACGCTCAGTTTCTAAAAGTCAGTTTAATGCCATCCAAGTGGATTTATGAGGGAACTCCAAACACAATTATACAGTTTTTTGGAGGTAGTGGTTCCCGAATAGGAAGTGAGCTGTATAATATTGGCGACTCCTCATTTGCTTTTCGTAATCTTTGCAGTTGTCCTCTTTCCCTGCAATGGATCAGCAGTTCTGTTGAGGGCTTAGAACCATCAACACCGAAAGAAAAAATCCCGCGTTTTGCTGTTCACTAGGAAGTGAACTAGCAGGCACAATAAACTGACCTTGTGGTATGCATGCTTGTAGTGATAGCGTGATATTTTGTATATTGCATGCATATTTATAAAAGATCTGCAAGTATTCTCTTTGGTGATTAACGATCATCTGCTGAGGAAAGGCTTATACTAGTCATGTGCCTAATTGCAAAGAGAATTGCGCAAATACTGAAAAATTGGACTTTTTTTCATTTCCAAAATCAGATTTTGTATAAGAAATGGCAGAATTTCAATCCATTAAAACATTGTAAGGCAAGTAAAACTAAAACCTTTTTTTTTCATAAAAATGTCAAATTTTTTATTCTTTATAAATTTATAATTGAAAAAGATACTATAATAGATCTCTAGAAATGTCTTTCTGTAGATATATTATAGTTTCCATGGGTATATCTACAGAAATCTTTTTCAACACATGCCCGCTCTGTTCAATGGATAATACTCTGATACCTATTGCCTAGAAAGAAGCTGTCCTAACAAGAAGATTTTACTTCATGGCAATGTTTTGCAGAATGCGAAAATAACTCTAAAAGATAGCTTCAGATACAAGAGATAATCTTAAATTTTGTTCACAGTCGCTTTAATTTAACTATTACAAAAACTTCTGAAGCTCCAAGTAAGAATATTTTTCTCCTTCCTTTATTATGCATGCAAGATTTTGGCAGAAGTACGAAATAAAATGGTTGATGGCACAATCATTGCATTAAACTGCTGCTGTTCTACAACCTCACTAAGGAAAAAACTTTAAATTAATTAAATTAATCGATCACACTCTCCACGGGCAGAACACAGAATCTGATATTGGCAAAAAAATAAAACCGTTGTTTGAGAAAGACATTTTAAAGCAGGCAAAAAGGTCTGTTGGAGATTAGGCTTGAAAATCTTTCTTGTTTTTGTTATACTGCTTTTCACTGACTGTTGCATACTCAGCTCAAACCACCAATTACCTGACTTCTGCACGAAACATTCATTATTTTGCCTAAAATCTAGCTTTGATTTGTTTTGACGCATTTCGATTGATATCAGTGCCTCAAACTTTTCATTCACTGTACACCTTATTCATGACTAATTTTAATGTACCCGCATGATAAAATTTCTCCAAGAAGCTTTCAAAAAGCATTTATAACTAATGAACAAAATATCTAGCGAATGAATATTTTTCTTATCGAAGGGTTTAATCGAAATTCTGAGTTGAAAGTTTAGAAAGCCATAAAGATTTTCTGTAAGAAAATGTGCTTGCAATTTATTACCTTATATCGCGTTATCGAAGCACTCTAGCGTCCAGCCCTGATTAGCCTGTTTTGCTTTCTTTGAGATTTACCATATGCAATGAACCACCATTCTTGCACAACTTCATTGTTGAAAACACTGTCATTAACTTTTTGGCCGGGACAGCAGTCTGAAGAAACTTTTGGAACGAAATTGGTATCTTTTCCTTTAAAACTAAAAAGATAGGAAAAAGTGCATATTCCGTAAGAACTATAGGTCTCACGGAAAAATGAAACTGAATTTGAAATTATGCCTTTATGAACGCACTTTAATAACGTGAACGTGTGTCGAAGTTTAAATTACATATTTAGGTATACTATCATCTCATGTATGCATTAATCTATGAATTTTAATACAGAAAGAAACTTCTAAACGTATTATTGTAAGGATCTTAAGTTTTACTAACGTTTATTTTATTTTAAATCTTTACTATCACTTCTTATTTTCTACTTCCGGCCAGAATTAAAAGCTTTAACTTATTTATGCAAATTTGTCTTGCGAACGCCAAGTACTTAAGTTGTGGCTTTTTCTGAAGAAAAAGTCTGAAGGCCAGTGGAAAAAGAAGGAAAGCATGGAAAGGAAAAAACAAGATTTAAACTAAAACGGATTTCTGCTGACGGGAGGGTGCGGAAATCCGAAGGCCAAGAAAACCCCTCTTTCTTCAAGTTAAATACAGTGATGGTGAAAAATTTGACTCTTCCAAAGATTGAAGTGTTGGTGAATAACATCCCAGCCACCGCACTCCTGGATACAGGCGCACAGTGTTCCTGTGTGGCAGAAGATTTTTTTAGGAAATATTTTCGTAAATACCGCATATATAACTCGGATAATACGACATTGTTAGCTGTGCAGGGAGAAAGATGCAAGTGCATAGGTAAATTACCGCTATACGTTCGTATCAAGGACGAACAAGTAAAGATTATGTTTTTTATAGTAAAGAACTTGCAAGCACATATCATCTTAGGGATAGATTTTCTTTCAGAGGCAGAAGCAACGCTGGATTTTAACGAAGCGTCCCTTAAGCTGACGATGAAACCAGTTCGAGAAGAAAAAACAGAACCACCAATGTTAAACCTTGACCACCTGCCTAAGGAAGAGGAACAAAAAATTTGACAAGTGGTAAGTGAATTTGCTTCGTTATTTAGTGATATTCCAGGATTTACTCAAGTTACTAACCATAGTATCGACACCGGAGATTCACTGCCAGTTCGCCACAAACCATACCGATATGATAAGAATAAAGAAAAAATTATAGAGTGGCACATTAGAGATATGTTACGTAAAAAGATCATAACGCCCATCTCAAGTAGTTATGCTAGCCCGGTTGTTTTATGTAAGAAAAACAATGACTATCCAGTAACACATCCAAAAAGGTGGCGTTTTGCGATTGACTATCGTAAATTAAACTCCATGACTAAATATCTGGTATATCCGTTACCTATTATTGAAGAAATTCTAAGAAACATAACTTCTACCAAATACATGACTACTTTAGACTTAACGACTGGTTATTTTCAAGTAGGGGTTAGACCGGAAGATGTACCTAAGACTGCTTTTATAACCAAGTCTGGCACTTATGCATTCCTGCGTATGCCGTTTGGCCTTTCAGGGGCACCGGCAACATTTCAGCGATGTATGGACATTGTGCTAAGGCCTGTTCTTGGAAAGTCCACATTTATCTATTTAGACGATATCAATATTACTAGTGATAATCTGGACCAACATGTACAGGATTTAAGACAGGTGTTTTCATTATTAAATGAGGCTGGTCTAAAAGTTAATGTCGAAAAGTGCAAATTTGCAGCCCCTGAATTAAAATACATAGGTTACAAAATATCTCAGAAAGGAATCGAGACAGACGAATCAAAAATAATCGCTGTGCAAAAGTATCCGCCGCCAAATACGGCGAAGAAGCTCTCTTCTTTTCTAGGACTTTGTTCATATTATAGGTCCTTTATAAAAGATTTTGCAGCTATTGCTGAACCATTGTTAAAATTAAAAAGGAAAAAGGCAAGCTTCTCGTGGACGGCCGAAGCCAATAGTGCTTTCGAAAAATTAAAGCAAGCATTAACGCAAGCCCCTGTTTTGAAATTTCCTGAAAAGGATGAGAATTTAGAAATTTCAGCGGATGCTTCGGATTATGCGGTAGGAGCGGTACTTTCGCAAAATCATCAGCCCGTGGCATTTTTTAGTCGAACTTTAAATCAAACACAAAGAAATTATTCCGCGACCGAGAGAGAGGCACTTGCAGTTCTGTTAGCAGTGCAAAAGTTCCGAGTCTATTTTGGAAGGGCGCCAATAACAGTGTATTCTGATCATGCGGCGGTAACTAGATTATACTCAGGGAAAAACTTATCCCCAAGGTTAATAAAATGGGCACTCTAGTTACAAGAGTATAATCTGGTAATGAAGCACACCTCCGGAAAGGAAAATATCGTAGCAGATGCCCTATCCAGAATAAAAATAGATGAAGAAGGTAATACTGTAAAGGTGGCAATGTTCACAGCATGTACAATAAATTCCCGAGAAACTGTAATAACCGAACTGGGTAAGGATCCTGAATTTAGAAACATTTATAGAATATATAAAAGCTTTAACTTATTTATGCAAATTTGTCTTGCGAACGCCAAGTACTTAAGTTGTGGCTTTTTGCCAAGCAAGAGAGAGAAGGAGTGATTAGGAGCAGGCCGCTTGCCATAGCAGTTTTACTCGGTTGCTAGTTGCCTTCAAGGCCAGAGGTTTAATCCTCTTGATAATTTCAAACGTATCGTAGTGTTAACAGTTCTCTGTACTACATACGGTCTTTCTGTTAATAAACGGCCAATCTTCAAGTAGGCAATTGTTTATTAATCCAAAGTTAGTTTAGTTAGAGTTTAGTTAATATTTTTTTATATTCTTACGTTCAGACCACAAGTGGTTGGTCTCTGTATTCCGAAGTCCGGAAATCATTGTAAAGAGAGAAGAATAAAAGGTTTCGTATACCCTTCCTGTGTATCTTGTCTACTTCCCACATTTATTGAACATAGCTTTAGTAAGCTCCCTGTTCCGAGTCAGGTCATTTAATGTTCCCAAAGCAAGTAAGGAGGAACACTGAACCTGATATTATTACCTAAAACACATAAACATACACCTTATAAATATATTTATGATCTCCACTCATATTTTCTGAATCGGTAAAATGGACAATTAGTTCCTATTACTTTTTAATTTTTTGATTAAATTCTTTCACAATTCAATCTGTAAGACTCAAAAAATCAAACACCAGTTTCATACATTGCGCAAAAAGTGGCAGATAAAGCTCTTTAACATTTTTTGTCTGTGTGCCAATTATAAAAAGCTAGGAAGGAAAAAGTAAAATGTGAAAGTAATAAAAGTAAATGTGAAAAAAAAAGTGTGAAAGTATTTAAGAGTTCAGAAAATTGTATAGACATTAAATATGTTTTTAAAAAGTTAAATAGCAGATAGTTTTTAACAGATCATCATAGATATTTTTTTCTCCATTCAGATGTCAGAAAAATTTCAAACTGCGCGAACAATTCGAAACTGTAATTTGTAATTTTTTTCCTTATTTTCATTTGCTATTAAATATGAATGATATTAAATATGAACTTAAAAATGAAAAAAAAATTCGAAAATATAGAATAATTTAATTTATTATCACTTCAAAATTATTATAATTTTTCTTTTAAATTTACCACTTATTTGTTTAACTTATTTCAAAAGTGTTAGTCAGTGTTTCCGAAATTTTTATCATCGCGATATGCATTTAATTACTGTTGGGGGAAAATAATTATAATGAGACTTAGATAAAACAATGGTATAATAAAATAAAATTAATTAAATAACTTATAGTTTTAACATTTATTTAATAATTGTACATCAAATCATAATTATCAAAAATGGTTAATATAATTGAGAACAAAATAATGAAATTTAAAAATTTCTTCAACCTCAACAAGAACTTTTTGGAATCTACTGTTGAATCGTGATTTATACTCTGTAAATTACCGCATATAAGTGATTTTTGCCCCTTCATATCGCATGGTAGTCATTGAATATCAGTTAAAATATGCTTCCAAAAATGAGTTCTGTTTTTCTCTTCTAAGAAGTTTTAAATGTAGAAATTAATACAGTTGTTCATGACATTGGAGATTATATATATATACGTATGTATATATCCTATGAACTCCATTTGAATCTGAGTTGTTTAAGTTGTTGTCTTTAGAAATGTACATCTCAAACCAAGCAATTTCTCCCTTTTATTTCCAGAATATTTCTTTTAATACATACAAGATGTTTCGTTTCTAAATAAACATTATTTCTTTTGTTAAAATTTTAAATTTTAATTTTAAATTACTGGCATATCAAGATTCCTTCTAATGCTGGAAAAAGAATATTGCTACGAGTTTCCCAGTTTGTGAATAATCAGTGCGCCTCTATGGAAAAAAAAAAAAAAAAAAAAAATAGCAGAAAATTAGGGCTACATTTCTAGGCCTTCCAAATGAAGTCTTCTATAAGTTTTACATATTTATTTCAATATATAATGTCCAGTTTCATACACAAAACTGCTTATAAATTTCTTCTTTTGTTCTCTAACCTATATGCTAGAATTTATTCTGGCAGAGTTTAATAAAAAGAATAAAAATAAAGTAAAATTAATAAAAAGTTTGGGATTCTAAAAGGAGATTACATGTATTTAAACAAATACTTTAATAAACTGCAGGTTTTTAAAAGTGGTGATTTATCACATTTTTTTCCTAGTCAGCAAAAGAATTTAGTTCTCCAACTACGATCCCAATCAATGCGAGCTGACTAAAAACAAATACAAAAGTGTTTTCTATTTCTTGTGAAATGCGCTGTACTTCTTTACCAGATGAACAATAATAAAATGAAATATTATATGTCTACAAATATGTAGTCAAATAAATTTAAACTTATACGATGTGATAAAAGAATTTGTAATGTAGAACATACTATTGTTTCCATTTCAAAAGTAGTTTCACTTCCACTGAAATAAGCAGAAGTAATAACTTTTCTTACGAAACACGGAACTTTGAGCGGAATTGTCCTAATTATGCAACTAGATTTGTTTTTATCAAGTTTATTGTCATCAGAAATAGAATTATAGAAGTGGAAACAATTAATTTAGTGCCATATGTGCGTCGAATGTAAAACGAAACTTACAGTTATCATAATTACAATATCTCAAATTACAATAGTATCCCTGCTCGAAATACTTTCTTAATTTCGAAATACTTTCTTAATAATAAAAACACTGAATATGGGAACACAAAGATAGACGAAACAAAGTCATTTGCGTTTCATACAAAAAATATCTCCGCAGTTTGATATGAAATAGCACTAGAAAGGAGGAGAAAATATTTTACAAATATAACAAGCATGCTGATCATTAGTGAATTTTTGGAAATTAAATTCGTATTTATATTATTTGAAAGTTCTTCAGTTAAAGTGAGAAATTTTTGAATTATGTCTCAATTATGTATATTCGAAGCGTTATCACAAAAAATTTTGAGTGTTGTTAGAAATGGGAACATATATATTTTTGATAGTTGATGAAACTGTATGAAATGAAACTTTTATGTTTCTTTTATGACCTTGGAAAATTCTGTGCTAAGAGCAGTAATATCTATTGAGTAACATAATACTGTTATGAATTTTGTGTATATGTTAATAATTTTAGCGAAATGGTATGTGGAAATGTGGTATGTTTTGTATAATTTAACATGAAAATCTAAAAAGTCGAAGCTCATTCGAAAAAATAAGATTACAGGGGTAAGTCTATTTAACATTGCACTAAATGGTTATCTCACTAAATTAGTGAGATATCTCACTAAATAACTGGCGATATCTCAGATATCGCCAAACGTGGCGCCAATTTGGCGATATTTAGATCCGATCCCTTTATAACTGTAATTGGTACTGGAATTGATTAACTATAATTGATTCTATATGTAACTGGAACCGTATCTGACCCTCATATGTAACTTTAAACGCATATGTCTTCCAGTAATTTCGAGAAATTGAAGGTACTAGAGATTTCTCGGTGGCCGGGTGAAAGCTATACTATAAGACCGAAGAGAATGTCTGCTCGCAGCTTTTAGTTCAGAGCTGACTTCAGAGTATTGAAACATCGTGCGAGCGTCTCTCTTTGAACGCGTTTTGCATTGTGTTGTGTTTTACGTTATTAACGGTTTGAGAAAAGTTGTACGGGTACTTTTGTGGAAAATTCCAGAAGTGTAAAGTGTTTCTTTTGGAAAAATAAATTTAATAAAGCTATCATCGGTTCTCTATGCATTCAATCCATTACGAATCCGTGCGCAAGCAACCATATTTTTAATAGCAGATAAAATAGTAACGTGAATTATTTCGTGTGCACAAGTTTATGCTGAAACTAAATTAATATAAAATTTTGTTCGCAAAATATAAAAGAAGCTTTGCATAGTGGTTCACATTTGTGTTCGAATACTTATGTTTTCAGTTTTATTAGTAAATATCAAATACTAAATATTGGCAAAATGACCCCGATTTTTTCCCCCTTGATCTATTATCCTTTTTAAAACCTGATTGTTTTTGAAAGCTTCATTCGAAATATTTTAGGTAAAAAAAATATCTCATTAAAAATATTCTTCAGGTAAACACATAAATTCGTAAACATTGAACAAGCAGTTTATATTTAATAACTGCATGAAAATAACGGGACATCTAATACTTCGTTAGATATCCTTTTAACTAAAATTACGCTTTTCAAACGTTTAATCATAAATTTAATTTTTTTTAAATTACACATTTGTATTCCTTAAAGAAGTTGGTAGAAAGACTCTGTAATTAAAGATCTGTTAAATTCAAAGCATTATTTTTTTTTCTATATTTTTCATTCAATAAATTCTGAGCATAACTAAAAGAAAAGTAGCGCGTACTATATCGGATATTTAGAATGTTGATTGCTAAAAAATCTCATTTTATCCCCGCCTTGTAACGTCTGATTCACTATACAAATGCGAACATATTTTTTCTCCGAATAAAGTTCCTATCTAATAATGTTTTTGTATACAGTGAACATAAATTGCATGCTTTCTCAAAAGCCTATTATCAAAAATATTTGTGAACACAAACCCGTCCTTTTTCATGATTACCGAAATGGTATTTTATAACGATGAAGCCTTCTATTCAAGGTTAATTTAGATCCGAGATTTTCAGCTGCAATTTTAGTGTCGATAATTAATATTTAAACACAAAACAAAACATGTAGTGTTGCAGCCAATTTTGCGCAATAATGCATAAATAGGTAATCAAATTCTCTAATCATAGCAGTGTATAAAATTGTTCCTCAATGTCATAAGAAAACTGATGTAAAACCCAGATACTGCCGCCCATTATAGCAGAAATCGTGTTAACATCAATAACTAAACTGGTATTGTTCTATTATTGGAACCGGAGTAGTCGCCGAAAGCTAAACTAACTCGCCGAGAGATTGGTTCATATGAAGTCGCCATTGTTGACTTTGAAAATCGTTACAATGTTTGCATTAAAAAAAAATGTCTATTTTAAAGCTGGCAATGAGAATACAAATTCTAAAGCTGTAACGGTCACTTGCGTTTTTATTAATAATGTATTTACCATGGATATGTAAATTTGGGACTTACCTAATGATGAAACATCCTCCATATAACTTTTTCAGGAACGAGGAATTATTCACTCTGAAAGAAAATGCACAAAACCATAAAATGAAGGTCTACTTCATTTCGAAGGAAGCACCAAAATGGAAATGTGAAAATATGACGTGCTGGAGCAAACAGAATCACATTCTCAAAATTGGTGTGAAGGATCGAGAATCCGTTTATTAGCGGTAATTCGCTTCCTTTATGCATGGTATTTAGAGTTAACTTCCATTGAATTTTGACAGTATTAACTGGATATGAATCATGGCACTGTTGTTGATTGGAGCAGTTATATAACTTAAGTCTGTGGTCATATATTAATGCCTAGATTCCAGACAGTCAGTTAAAATAGGTGGCAGTGGTAATATTGTCGAAGTTTTCGCTTCGAAAACACAATTTTGGTTTTGGTTGAAACGTTGGTCGTTGGTCGAACAACGTTGGTCGAAAAAATAACCTTTCGCCTCAGTGGGTGTGCGGCAGGATTTCTTGAGAAGGAATAGAATGTTTTTAGTTGCTGTGCCTTACGCTCTGCCAGAACTTTGTTTAAAGTTATTGAAGAAAATATTTTTGATGGCATTATAATATACTCAGACTGTTGGAAAGGGTATCACTGAAAAATAAAAAGTGACTGGATTTGAACATTTCTGCGTTAACCATAAATATAATCTTATCGATCCAGTACTGGTTGTCATATGCAAACTATTGAAAGGTTATGGGGCAGTGCGAAATAGCGAAATAAATTTCAACGCAGCACTGACCGTAACCAAGTAGCTTTTTATTTAATGGATGGTATGTGACGGGAGCAGCATCCTAAAACGCATATGCTTCCAGACGTTTTAAATGATATCCACAGTTTATGCCTTCGCGTTAATCTTAATTCGCTAACCGATTTTTTTTTTCTTCGGGACGTTTCTTAAATTACTAATTCTACGAATGTCTAATTCTACGAATACCTTTCTTTTTCCCTTGGATTGTTTCTTCAGTTTAACCGTATCGTTAATATTTCGGCGATTATTTTTATGCTTTGAATTTTTCGCCTGATCATCAGCTTTTCGCGATATCTGAATCCGGTCTCGATAACAGAACAGCACCACTAAATTATATATCCTGCTCTCACCAAATATTTTTTATCTGACGCTATCAACTCAATAACTCATTTTCCCTCAGATAGTTCCGGATATCTATGCAGACTGAAAGTATAGCGAAGGATATTTTCAATCACATTGCTTATCGGCGTTTTACTGCAGGTATCAGAAACCTGAAATGCATAAAATTTAAGATAAGAGAAATTTATCCTTTGTAATTAATACTTATCCGAAAACATCATTTAAACCCAGAATTACTCTAAAATGTAGGTAATTTTCCGTTGCGCACCGATTTTCATTCAGAAAATGGTAAACCGAGAAAACCCGTTAGTTGTTTCAAAGATCTCACAATCAGCTTCATAAGTAGACTCAGACCTATACATTACTTCAGATATTTAATCAGCAGAGATGTTTTTGTGAAGTAATTTCTCAAATTTTCCTTGGAAAGATATTCTCTGTGGAAGATTTCCTTGCATGAATTATCAAAAATCTGAGGGTAAACTGTAATTTCATTAATGGTCTTTGAGAGAATAACATGAGAACAAAGACGAATTTTCCTGTAAGATAAGCTTTATTATTTGCAATTGGTTTGTCTTTAAGCGTTAGCAAATTACAGTTCTATACAGTTAGTTCTGACTGATGTAATTCAGGAAGGAGACTCGGTATCAATAGATAGTCGTTTCTTTTCTCATTTCTATTTATTGTTTTATTTCAATAAATCTCAAAGGCCAAGACTCCCCATAAGCTAGCCCCATTAATACTTATATTATGTAATTTTATTTTTCTGAAAAGTGTAAAATTTATAATGATTCATTACACGAATATACACTCGTGTCCATAAATTAAGGATAATTCGAAGTCACGCGGAAATCGAACTCTAAAATAAATATATCACCTGTAAAATCACTACAGACATCTTCAAGAATCATATACAAATTTCAGGAAATAACCAGATGACACCGATGGTACGTCACAATGACGAGAGTGTAAGAGAGTGATATATAAGGAATACAGGCAAAGAAGTAAAATTGTTCGCAGGCGCTTTATAAGCATTTCAGTGCAATAACCGAATAGTTATGACACAAAGGACGCATTTGGATGATTTTTTACGTGGCAGAATTATCGGCCGTCTGGAATGTGGGCGTACCCAACTGGAAGTATCAGACGAACTTGGAATTGCCAAGAGTGTCATCTCCAGGCTTTGGCAACGATTCCAAGATGATGGTAATGTGAGTAGACGTTACAGCGCAGATTGCCCAGAGTTACAACGCCGAATGAGGACCGGTATTTGGCAGTTAGTGCCAAAAGAAACAGGCGGAGAATAGCCTTAGACCTGTCTCGTCAGCTCTCTTCAGCCACTGGTACGACAATTTCAAGGCAGACCGTGTACAGACGCTTAGGGCAGATTGGTCTATATGCTCGTAGACCTGTCAGATGCGTTCCAATTACTGCAACTCACTGCCGTCTGCGGTTAGCCTGGAGTAGAGAGCATGCATTGTGGACACCGCAACAGTGGGCTTGTGTGATGTTTTCCGACGAGTTCAGGTTTAGCTTGCAGTCTGATTCTCGCCGGACTTTCATATGGAGAGCTCCAGGTACCCGTTACCACCAAGAAAACATCATTGAACGACACCGTTGCGGTGGTGCAGGAGTGCTCGTTTGGGGTGGAATTATTCTGGGTTCCAGAACTGACCTGCATGTTCAAATTGGAACCATGACAAGCCAAATCTATCTGGACGTCACTCTGGAACAACATGTATGTTTGTTTCAGGGCGCCATGGGCGCACAATTTGTGTTTATGGATGACAACGCCCGTCCTCACCGTGCAAACATCGTAAGCGAATGCCTTCAATCGGAGGATATCACCCGTATGGAGTGGCCAGCATTCTCACCGGACTTGAATCCAGTAGAGCACGTGTGGGTCATGCTTGGCCGAGGAGTTGCAGCCCGTCAATCTCCTCCTACATGTCTACCGGAACTTCGGAGAGCATTGCGTTTTGAGTGGTGTAATATCCCCCAAGATCTGACCGATAATTTGATACTCAGCATGCCTAGGCGTTGTACGGACTGTATTGCATCGTCTGGGAGACATACAATGTATTAACAATCATACCAACCATGTAATATTGGTTTATTGTAAATAGGTTTTTTTTTTTTTTTTTTTTTTTTTTTTTTTTTTTTTTTTCTCTTTACCTTTTGTTTAATAAATAAGCTTTACAAATAAGTCAAATTTGTTTTGCTTCTAACTTTTCCTTTGCCTGATTTTGCATTATCCTTAATTTATGGACATGAGTGTAGTTTCAAGCAAAGAAGGGAGTAAATTGTTTTTTGATTATATTCAAATTAATTCAGTTACCACCTGAAATATAAAATTATTTCTCTCGACCATTTTTCAACTGTCGAATTAATTATACAATAACTTTCATTCGATAATTCATACCACTGTATTCGCCACGAAACTAACTGTATAAAGAAGAGAGGTTACTAAGACATGCAAGTTACCTTTGGTAAAGTTAGTAGAAAAGCTGTAGATTCTAAGTGTTTGTAGAGCTAGTTAGTGAAAGGAATGAAATTAATTTTAAAATCATTATTAAATTCATTACTTCCCGGTTCCATAAAACTTCTTTATTAACTTTTACTTTATATATCAAAGTAGAGTACGCCAATCAGTTTAAATTATTATTATTATTAAATTATGTGATGACTATGGTAATTATAGTAATCTTTAATCACAAAAATTCGTTCTACTTTATCTGAATCTTTAATTTTTGAACTTTTTGCTATCCCAAAACGGCTACTAGTCTCGAAACACGATTTTGTGTTGTTTCACTTTCCATTTGGCAAAATGTAAGCTATTTATCTTTCAGATTTAATGTGTTTGTTATTGGCTAATAAATTAAACTACTATTAAAAAAATAAATGGAGATCCTAAGAATATTATTTTTTTAAAGTTTAAATTTATTAATTTTAAAAAATGCATTTCTTTCATGATATATCTACTTAACAAATATTAAATATCGCAGCGAAAAATGTCCTTTTCTGCTCAGCACATTGTGGCTCAGTGGGTAAGACGTCGGATTTCGAGTTTGCAACGTATACAATGGGAAGCCACCCCAAAACTGGTTTCCGTTTAAATTTGCTTCCTGTTAATTTATTTCCTCTTTATGTTCCATTTATTGGGTAATGTTCTCCTTTTTTCAAGAATGTTTCAGCTTGTTCATTAAGTGTAAATATATGGTCACTTATTCAGTTGTACGATAACTTCAACTACGCGACAATATTTTATAAAATTAAATTAGATATTCTCCAATTTTCAGATATACAGAAGATATATGACATTCCTCTATTAGTCTAAATGTATAGTATTCTTCTAGTATGCTGTATATTTTTTCGTTATTCTACTGAGCCATCTCTATCGATAATTTCTGCTGTTAAAATATATTAAACTTTAAAACAGCCCTTTTGGGGGGACCGTTAAAATATGAAGCATTGTCCTTTCAAATTATACTGTTCTTATGCAGACAATATGATTATCCGAAATAGTACAAAAAATATACCGGAATTAGAGTTTTTTTTTTTTTTTTTTTTTTTCATTTTAGTCTCATCTTTCTATATGTGTTAAAATGACACCGCTTCATCTTATTTCGTTTAAGGCCGTATTTTGTAGAAACATATCTTGATTGTTGACTAAATATATTCTTCAATTACAGTGCTTTTTAAACTGGGCCCCTAGAATTTTAACAGCAGTTCCGCAATGCTTTTATAAAAGCATAGATTTTTACCATCCGCCAATCTATATATGTAAGGGAAGAAGCAATGTTTTCGGTCCCGAATTTAAATACTGAGTTTTCAGTGAATAAAAACGAATTATTATCTCCACGACACGGTTTTACAATGATATCTGTTTCTCTGTTTATGTGTCTGTATGTGTATAACGATTTTTTCATCACGATAACTTGTGTATCAAACTTTCAAAATTTCTGTTTTCCGTATTTAAGCTTTCTGCATTCATATAAAGAATTGATTTGGAGTAAAACTGGACAATCTTATTTGAGGCTCACATAAGTTTTTAATGAAAAACTGTATTAAAATATAATCCACTGCTTTCTAAGTTTAATATTTAAGGCTTTTATGTCAGCGAGAACAATATATTAGATTTTGGATGTAGTTGACAAACCGAGGCTTTACTTGAAGCTCTGAACAGTTTTTCATCAAAAATTATATTATGATGTTATCCAAAACTTCTCAACTTTAGTATTTAAAAATGTCATATACATATATGATACATATAGTATAATCACGACTGAGAAGAATATATTAGATTTGTATGGGTAGTAAGACATGTTCGATGAGTAGTAAGACTTCAAATACTAATAGGAAAGCACTATATGACTACATCTGCAGTTATCCCATTGCGATATATCCTCCAAATGTCAATAGATATGGACAGTAGAGAGTCATTTTAAACTTTTTCATCACTAATACTAGCATAGGTATGGCTGAGATAAAACTGAACTCTCATCGGATCATTGATTCGATTTCTGGTTTTAGCAAAAACTGGAATTGAAAAGCCGAGATCTCCTAAACTCAGAACCTACACAGACTGCCACCTGTTTCGTAATCTTTTGAAAATAAACCCTTCAAAGCTTGATGCCTTGCAAGACAAACTTAGTACTGAGGCAGCTACTAATGCTTTCACCAGTGCACAATTAAGTATGTAAATAATGAGGCTAATACATTGAAATGATCCCGCAAACTCCTCAGGAAGATTAGAAAGTTCTGGACAATTAAGAATCGACTCAAAAAACAATATCACATCACCTGGAATCCCCAGATAAAACTCTGCAAAGATTTAGTTTCAAATTGCAAATCCCAAGAAAAAGAGAAAATTCCAAGACGGCTCCCTCTGGAAATTGGCAAAAGATCGTAAAAGAAACCTTCCTTTAAAAATCATATGGCACACACCGCTGAAGAAAGAACAGAAATTTTTGTGAAGCACGTGGAGTGTCTGTGGCTCATAAAGTTATCAAACTCACGACTTCGGGAGAAATTCAAAGGATTCTCAGAAAGCTCTGTACAAGGCAAGCGTCAGGCGAGAAGAGAATTACGAACGGTAGGCTTTTTAATTTTCCAAAAATTGGGATAACAAAGTTAATAAGTATAAAGAATGCGTGCCTTACTCATTATACTTAGCTTTCTTTTGTAAAAATACAAACATATCCCTGCTCACAAAACCTGTAAAGAATCACATGACCCGCGACCGTTCAATTTGCCTTATGTCAAGAACGGAAAAACTGCTTGAAAGGCTGATCTTACGGCATCTCCAGACAAGCAGTTTCGATTTAGAAAGGAAATAAATACAACGAAGCAATTACTGAGGTTTGTAGAATATCTAAGTCCTGAAATATATAATAAAAGATCGACTGCTCTCGTTACTCTAGACATGTTGTTGTTGCTGCTATGCTCACTTGTCTGATATAGTCAGCTCAAGCGCATGAAATTCTTTGCGGCAAGGAGCGCTAGATTACGCGTGCCGTTGGCAACAGCCTTGAGCACCATTCAGGTGACAGTGCGATTTAGCTTTTCTGCCTCCAATTTTGATGGAGAGCACTCCGAGGGACGTGTACGAGGGTCTCCCACCCGTCTTCCCTTCCACCAAACGCTAGACGTAACGAAAGTGTTCCACCACGTTTAGCACCTGAATTTTAACAAGTAAATGATTCTTATTCTTAATTCCTTCGCAGTAAGACAAAGCTCAACGTACTCTTCCAGGAAAAATTGCTATGCATATGTTCCGTAAGGTTCCTGTTTTGTCACGATATTTTACCTCTTCTACATAGCTGATTTTCCTAACCCGAGATATGACTACAGTCAGCTCTTGTTCTGCTATACACACGATACCATAATCGAGGTAAGATCATTTCCGCCAAACCAAGCAGTTTAAAAATTACCAGCAAAATTTACGAAATTGAAGATTGGTACCGAAACTGAAAGGTACAGTCGATGGAAGGAAGCCTTGGTTGCTTGCAGTAAGACGGCACAAGCCTAAGCCCAAAATACAGGAAAAAATTTATTTGTTTAATGAGAAAGTATGAATAACATCCAAAGCTAAACATCTGAGGGTAATTCTTAATAACAATCTTAAATGGAATCAACACACGTAATAGGATCAGTACAGACAACATCAACTTCTACCCTTACTTGGTTACAAACCAAATCTGGACTTTAGGAACAAAAGGAGTTTATACATAACGAATGTCAGACCTATTTTATGCTATGCCAGCCTAGGCAGCGACTACCCCGACAAATATTAATAAATGGCAAATAATGTGCTTAACACTATCACTAATGCTTGTATTTTCATCAGAAATTCTATGCTGCATAGACACTTAAAAGTCCCTCCTCTGATAAGCGAACATCTCACAGCTCTACTGTTGATTTGCTTCTCAGTCATTAATAATGCAGTACTGAAAGATGATAGGTTTATTAGACCATTCGTTGCACATCTATTAGGCGACCGTAACTGTTTTCTAGCCGGTAGTTTATTGCACATACTTATGAATACTTTTTATTCATGTTTGATTCATAATTTGCAATCATTAGACCATGTTTGATTAAGGCTCAGTTTTTTGCTTTATTTTATATTACATTAGTGCGATTACCTGTATTGTGTTCTTAGTGTTTGAGAATTTCGAATTCTGTACAGAGTTGCATATTTAGCATTTTTGAAGAGCACACTTGTGTTGTAAGACAGTTCGATTTTACTTCTTGACTTTGCTTGTCACTAGTGTGGTGTTTTAAACTTCTGTCATCCTATCTGTTTCACAGTTGCACAGCTGAAATATTCCCCTGGAACTGTTTCTCAAAGTCATTGTTTCGGGACAAAGGCCTCCACTGTTTAATTTCCTATTCCTTGGACCATCCACCTTAACAAAATTCAAGTTCGTGGTATTTTAGGCCAATCTTTATTGAGAGAATGAAGGCCTAGTCCAGCTATTAGCTTGCGCACCTATAATATATATCTTCTATTTTCACCGAATAATATAGGATCACAATAATAAGAATTTAATCTTAAATAATGCAACGTGTTAAGTGTTTTTCTATCATTTCTAGACGTGATATTTATTTATATATCCACCCAAAAAATGCGCTCGTTATTCTCTTGTACTGTTGATGATGAGGAGGCACAAGAATAAATGTCAGACTTAAAAATACTTATTCTTTTTTACTTAATACTAATCCTTAAACGCATAGTAATAATAAATTCTCAGCTGCAGTTTCAAAAATTAACGAGCACCCTTTACTGATACCTAAATATAGCAGAGATGTATATTCAGATCTGATGAATTTAGATGTGTTGACACTATAGTTGATCATATTATAGAAGTAAAATAGGAGAAAATTGCGGTATGACATTCAGTTTAAAGTATTTATTTTAAATATATTACGAATATTTTATTTAATTAAAACCAGTTATCTTATATGTTATTCAACTTCCCAATAAAATGCAATTTTTAATAAAAAAGCGTAAAAGAGCAAATATTTCCTTATATTGGTAAATTTAGAAAAACCAGTTTTTACATATATCCAATTATACTTAGTAAAATATAATCCAGAATTTCGCATTATAGACCTTTCTGTTTATTGGAACGTCAAATTAGGTTTTGATTACAAATGATCGACGAAAGTGATACTTTACTTAAAGCTCATTTCTATTCAAAACAAAGAATTGTAGGGAGGTCATGTGCTAGCCTCATCAGATTTCCTGTGGTGTCATAGGATTTTATTATTTGCATTAATTGCTTGTTCATCAGCCACTGAACGACAAAATCTCTGGAAGCTTGCAGTTCAACTCGGGCTCAGATCTGGGCGAATGAGTTGGCTACGTTGAAATTTTTTCCCTCCATTGAGTTTTTCCTGTCAGTAACGGGAATACGAACCCGTTTCCCTTAAAAAGTCCAACTGAAAAATAGCTCTCGTGTGTTTTTCTATAATTCAAACCATTTTGTTAATTATTTTTGCCCTAAATATTCCGAAAATCATATTTATATTAATAAATAAAAACAAACGATGCTATTCGAGTTACATGATGTATTGTAAGGTATTTCTCCCGCTTTCCTAGCGTGCCTTCGTGGTGCAGTGGTCAGCACACTTGGCCGGTATTCCAATGGTCCGTAGTTCGATTCTCGGCGAAAGCGTTTGCTAATTTTTCATCTCTCTGGCTTTTCCAAAATTCCTGATGTCTCTACAGTGGCGCCCGAACTAAAAGGGTGTTGGATGATGATTCTCTTCACCCCGGTTCGATTCCCAACGAAGGCGGTTGCTAATTTTTCATCTCCCCAGCTTTTTCCAATTAACCTAGTGTCTCTACAGTATGACATTAAAAACCTCCTTATGGTAATATTTCAGATGTTCATGAAAATGAATAATAGATTTAAAACAAATTAAATATAATTTAAACTATATTAATATGACATTCTTTTTAAAAATAAATCGAAGATTTAAGAAATCTGTTCATTGTTTCAAAATCGGTCAGATTGTAAGAAATACACTTATAATTTGAAATGCAAATCTTTGAATTTGATATTTTCGAAATTTTTAGATTATCTTAAACTTACAACGGGCATTAAAAATCTAGGTATGTCGGAGATCCTACAAAATGTAATGAAATTTGCTTGAGAGATTCGTGATAATGATTGACATGACACTTGAAGTTTTTCTAAATATTTCCGAACACAAATCAATATTTTATTACAATACCTTGTCCTTATACATTAGCCAACATTTATAATTAAAGCGAAAATGTATTTTAAATGCTAATTATTTATTATCACATTAATATAATTATTTCAAACTTTTTCTTCCAACAAATTACCTGCTTATTAACTGAAAGAAATTAAGTTCTAAGTAAGAAAATAATTCTATGGCAAAACGTCAGACAATTCTGTTACTAAGACCAAATTATTAGCTCATTAACAATTCATTTTAAAATCAAACATTTAAAAGCGCCGCTTTCCGCCATCGACTGTGCCTACCTATACAGTCAGAAAAGGTCACTGAAAATAACCTTGACTGTATAGGAAAGTAGAAGAAATGTTATCTACGATTTGTGCATATGATTTTCTAAGTACAATAAAAAACATGGGAATTTTATCGCTTAAAAAAGTGTTTTTTTAAGGAACAAATATTCAGTGTTTCTACAGATCAAAAGGATATTGAATTAACTGAAGATTTAAAAGATATAATCCCTCTGTATAAGGAAAAAGAAACCATAGAAAAGAATTATCTTTAAATTATAAGACTATTTTATCTATAAAGAAATCAAAATTTTGTTCAAATAAAAAAAACATTAATTGATTCAGAAGACCAAAATTAATGCCAAAACATGCCGACAAAAAGCTTTGAAAGTGTTTTACAAATTTAATCTGAGAGCAACAGTTAAAAATTTATTGAAAATCTACGAATACTAGAGTATGAAATCATCTTAATAGTAGTAAATCGATAACCGCATTCAATGGTTTACATTATTGCAAAATTGGTATCTTCAATTCAGATAAAAATCACGCTCGAAAGGGATTTAAAAATCAAAAATCAAGATGAAAATTAAGTATTTTTTTCAGGCTGGATTATTGGCTTATAGTGAAGTATTGCTTAATATAGATAAATCAGAGCAATGATGATTTCATAAAACTGCGTACTATAATATTACACTTCGGAGTTATGGACTAGTAAACTTCGTTCTTTAAATTCTAATTGTAAAGCTTGCTATTATTTAAAAGTAAAACAGTTTATGGTCATTTTTATGGCTGAAGAATAATATCCGGATCTGCCGCTTTGTGCTAGCCCACCATGTTTCCAATCTTAGACGACCCCACCAGCGGCCGAGCGATAAAGTCGCTGAACGCTAGTACGGGCTGGCTGCATGAGCGGGTTGAAGAAATTTTGTTTTGTTGGTTCAAAATTAAATCTTTGTTGAGCAGAGTTGTTAAATAAATGCAGTAAAAATTATAATTAATTAATTAATTAAATTTGATTACCGTCTCAAGTTAAAATCTTCGTTAAGTGGATTTATTATTCATTGAATGAAAGCAGTCAAATTTAGAACTTAAAAACGCGGTTCGAACGCTGTTGTTATTTCAGTCTTCGTCTTTTCTTGGTTATTTTTCATGAATGAAAGCACAGGAAAACGTAAACTTCTCTCCAAGTCCTCTTTGAAAAGTCGTTTTCTGAAATGTTTTATGGTACCAATTGTGCCTTTTGCTACCACCAAAATTAATTTTGTATTAATTTGTAAGTTTAATTATTAAACGTTTCCAACGAATCTTAACTCTGTTGCTTTTTCGTAGTTCACATATATATTTATTTCTTTTCAAAATTTTAGATATAATTCAAGAGATGTTTTTCAAGAGATGTCATGATATTTTTTTTATTTAGAGAACCCATTATATTTTAACTAATAAGCTTCTGTGTAATTTATAGTCAATTAATGCTTAACTATGCTTGTGAAAGGTATGCACAGTAAGTTCGGATCTCGGCGGGGATATCACCGATTTGTCCTGTTTCCCGGCTTTATAAATATTTTAATTAGTTATACAGCTCTAGGACAAAATTTTTGATAACTAGATATGAAAGCTGCTCCTTCAATGTACTTTGCTAAGTATAAATAATTTCAATAGAATTTTGTAATCAATGTCGAAGGCAAACGTTTAGGATCTGTGAAGCTTTTGTACGCATCTGTGGGATTATATCAGAATTAATGGAAATTAAAGAATAGATTAATAGTTGGTCTGAATAATGTCAACAGAGTATAAGTGATTTTGTATTTATAAACTTATTTTTAAAAATGTAACATATCAGTGTACCAGTAATAACATATCAGATTAAGAAAAAAGTTATTAATAATGTTATAGAGATTATGACTGAGGGTAGATAGGCTAAGAACTTCATTTCTTACATGCATTTTTTTTTTTTTTTTTTTTTTGGTAATATAATGCTGTTTCGCCTAAAATGTTTAAGGTGTGTTTGTTCCTTATAATTTCTGAAATACAAGAAAAGACGTATTGGAAAAAATAATCAGCTGAAATCCTTGAACAGAAAATTTTTTTATTCACATCATTTTATAACAGTACATGAACTCCACTTGCAATGACAATTGCAAGTATACACGCTTCATTCGTTTTACACAATATACTTTTATCTTCTTTTTTATATCAGATGTAATTAAATAGTTTCCATAGACAACTTAATTTTTATATAGATCAAATTTGATAACAATAAAATAAAGAAATCAAGCTAAAATTTAGCTTTGCTGTTTCAATATAAAATTTAAATTAATTTTCGAGGTCCAGGATTATTTTTTTAAACATGATTAAAGAAATATTATTTTATAAAAGAAATTTTTACTGAGCTAAAGTCAAACAATATTGTAAAATTTAAAAAATATTTCAATGGAAAAACACGTTAAAGGAAAATTTTTTATCAGTCAGCTAAAATCGCGAAATAAAATAAAATAAAGAAGATAATTGTTTTTTAGAGTTATCATAATACAAAGAAAGAACAATTATTTTAATATTCAACCTTCATCTAGAATTCCAAACCATGAAACCTAAGACGTGCCCCTCTGGAATGCGAAGAAAGTATTTTAGGCTCGCTAATTGGCGATGTGTGATTGCCACATACTAAATTTCCGACTCACAGCTAACGATAAACAAATACAAGAGTATCTCATCACGACCGATCGCAAATACATTTATATCGCAGCACACCAATGAGACTGTAGAATTTAAACAATTTTTAAACATTTATCTTTAGATTCATAATTAACCACACATCGCCTTTTGCGTGCCTTAAACATTCCCTCGCACTGCAGATGGAACACGTCTCAGACTTCTTTGACACTGTCTCATAGGTGTGCATTCGATGTTCCAAATGATTTTTGTCTAAGATATTGTGTAATGAATTAAAAAAAAGGTTAAAAATATAAACAGTATATTATTCTCATAAAAAAATACACTCATTTTATTCAATTATTTACTTTTTAACTAATTATTTTATTTTTTGACTCGAAATACGTTTTAAAAACATAGATATATTGATGCGCTACTATATGATTCCTTTAGAACACAGATAAATTTGCTTCATGAAAACAAATAATTTACCAAATTAGAGGCTTAATTACATTTTTATGATGAAAGTAATAATCATAACTCTGATATTGTGAGCAATCAAGAATACTCTAAGATAATTATAATATAATAAATTCCGTCACAAGCAGACATAAGTTTTTAGACTATCATAATGTTAAAGTTTCAGTGCTACATGATAATAACGATCAAATATTTAACATTCCCTTATGTAATTTCTCCACTCATTCAAAAAAGGAAATATATTAGAATAAATTTTTTAAGCCATTTTACTCTTAAGAAAATTTAATTTTACTTTTATTATCTGAACTTTATATTTTTAACATGCATTTCGAAAATACAATCTATAAATTTAATTCAGCAAGCTTCAAATTTTTTTAATTAAATCATAAAATTTAAAATAATATGAAGTAATTATTAATTAAAACAATAATTTTCGTTGTAAATGCTTCCTTGTACACAACAGACACTTTGGAAAAATTTATACTTTTAAAAATCTGAATAAATTGATACTATAGCAAAGTTTACATCATTCTCTATTTTCCTTAACGAATGAGTAGAACATTTTATAGACAATTTTTAAGCAAAATTAAGTTTTAAAGATTAAATTATTTTTCAAAATACTTCTTAAAATTCAAAACTATTTATGGTGAATTCTTCATACAACAGCTAAAAATAGAAAAAAAATTTCACACAAGTCAATAGAAATAATGTTTCCTTCTTCTTTACTAAAATTTGCGAATCTTTCTTTTTTTTTTTTTTTTAACTCCAGTAATTTTCAGAGTTTGTTAATCATCATCATGATAATAATGAAACATTTAAGTGCACACTGAAAATGTTCTCAGTTCTATACAGGAGCATAACCAACAGGTTACAGTTACATAAGGCGGCACCTTAAGTCACAGTTTGCTTGCTATATATATTTTTTTAGATTAACTTGATATTCGATGCCGAAAAACAGAGAACGTCGATTAGGAGTCCATTTAAAAGTCACGATGACATGCATGTACACATTAAAGAAGTCCTACTTCAGGCAGCAGGGTCACGTGCAAGCTTCACACGTACGTACACACACACACACGCATACATTTACGTACACAATATACAATGTACCATGGCCGCCTCCAGTAGCTGAAATTCTACTTGAGTACGAATGCAGAACAGACAGAAACAGTTCTATGTAAATTTCGTGAGATTAGTTAAAAAGATTAAAATTAAAAGAAGAATTGTGAGACTCCTTGAGTTAAAATATGTGCTGAAATATTTTCATTACTTGTAAACTGAATTCTCTTCGTATTTTAAACAACAAAGCTTCTGAAATCTTCTGACTGAACATTTTTAATTTGAAACTAGATAAGTTTGAAGGATAAAATCCGTCAGTTTTGACAAGACACAGTTTTTTTTCTTCAGCATGCTTTCGTTGAATCCTTTAAATAGGAATGAAATTTAAAGCTCTGGAAACGACCATGCAATGTACAGCGAGGTGACATTATAGTACTTTTGGCCACTTCAGTTGAGGATTCGACACTATACATTGCAGCAAATTAAACGAAATTGTAGGATTAAAAAAAAGAAGGAGGGAAAGCTCTAGGGGATAAGGTTTCCATTGTGTATACGCGATTATATTTTTTTAATTATTATTTTCATACATTTCACTTTGGAGTTCCATCTGGACCCATAGGTTCATTGTGAAGACCAAGAGGAGGGGTGCCAACAGAAACAGGAGAATTGACGCTGGGTGGTTCGGAGTGACTGTTCTCGGAATCGCTGCAACTACTGCTGGAGCCTTTTTTCTCGGTTCCATTACCATTATGTGTCTTGACGTGTTTACTCAGATGGTCTGAGCGCATGAACCGCTTGTTGCACACAGGACAAGCGAACCGCTTTTCACCCGTGTGGGTTCGTAAGTGCCGCTGGAGTTCGTCGGACCGCGTGAAACGTTTGCCGCAAAACAGCCAGTTGCACACGAAGGGCCTCTCGCCCGTGTGCCACCTGAGATGCGCCTTCAGGTGGGACGTTTTACCGTAGACTTTGCCGCAGCCCGGAATGTGGCAACTATGGATGTTCTTCTTCCTCAAGTGTGCCCCTGCGGGGCCCAGACGCTCGGCTTCCTGACAGTTGGGGCAATCGCATGTTGCCCGTCCGCTGTAGCGTCTCTGCGACCGCGGCGAAGGCATCTGCGGTAACGAGGGCTGGCTGAGGGCAAAAGGTCCTCCCACCGAAGGTCCTTGCGCTGACGGAAGCATCGATTTATAGGTATCTTGGAGCAAATGTTGACCAGAGGACAACAGGTGGGCAGTGTTGGATGCAGCCAAGCTGGGGCCTAATCCATAATCTGAAGTCGGGTAATTTGCTGGTAGCTGAGAATGCAAGCCGGATGCTGCCCCAGACATATCTAACCATGGACCGGCTCCGGATGCAGCATGCATGTCCCACCAGGAAGTAGAGTTTAAAGTGTTCACTGAAGACACTTCAGTCTTGATGGGTCCATGAGGTCCGCCAGCGACATTCATGTTGAATGGCCAACTCTCATAGGGATGAGTTGCCACTCTTGAGTACATGGTACCCAAGTGAGATGAGTCTCCGTGCACTTTGCCGATGAGAGATCCTTGCCCACCGTCTCCCTGCGGTGATGTGACGGCGGCGCCTGGATAAAAGAGATTTTCACCACCATATGATGCTGAACTACAGGCTGAGGTTACCGTCGGTCTTTGGTAGTTCAAATGAGATGGAGCACTGCTGTTGGCCAGAGTAGTGACTCGCTGCGTTGCCAGTGGATGAGCTCCTGGAGACGAAGTGGGTTGAGCCCCTTTCTTCCAAGGATGAAATCCTTTCCCAACAGCTGCGTCGGCAAGCGGGGGTGGGCTTTTGCTGGCGAGTTTGTTACATTGTGCGGCAAGCATAGCAAGTGGCGTGCCTCCTAAGCGGGGATGTTCCTAAAAAGGGCAGAATGTAAATTAATTAGAGTTAAATAATTAAAAAAAATTGCTCACAATATGAAATAACATTTTAAATTGTACATTTACAAGTGAATTGGTACACATTGTTTTCAGTATCAATTAAAAAAAGAAGGTTAATTTTTACACTCCCAACTATTCCCACATGCGTTAACTCCAACCCCCAGTTTTCTGCATTAAAAGAGTATTTGTCATATCCATGGAAGACAAGTCCTCAGTGCCGCAGCTTTTCATCCGAGGCTGCGTCGGTGGGATGTGCACTGCCGCCTCATGGTCACCGAGGCGAAATGGTTGCAACGACTGACGTAGACTGTCTGATGGTGCCTTCCCTCCCATATGAAGCCCAGGATTATACTGATAATGTAGTGCTTTAAAAACTGAATAATTAAAACGTAAATAGTAATTTCGTCTAATTTCCTACGCAGAAAATATATCTATCACTTATATGAGGAAATTAAATTAAATGCTGTAAAATAAATTTACAATTCCGACTACACCTAAGAATCTTTTCTTTTTACTTATTTCTTTTCTTTTAAAGAGAAACAGAAAGCAGGGTCATGATCACCATAAAATTATATCCCTGTATTATATAAGTCATAGATCCTCAAAAATGTATTAACCCAATAACATTAGAAAGAAGTTATAAACTAATGTGTTTTAAAACTTTGTCAGAAATTTCGAAATAAAACAATTTTCTCGAATAAAGATTTTGAAATTTCTTTAATTTCAGGATCACATTTTTTCTGACTTTTGCCGATAAGTATGATGGCTAAGAAATTCATGGCTAAGAAATTATATAGATATTCATGGCTAAGAAACACTATTTTTCTTAATGAATATTTTCTGCTTAATTTAAATTTATAAAAGGAATAATTCTGATACTTCGATACCTGTCTTAGAGGATTTAATAATCTGCAACTTGGAGAACATTAAAAATATAAGAAAAATTACTGAATGAAAAATACAGATGCATATAAGTTACAATATACTTAAATGCATATTTTTGGATGTGAAATTACACCTTCATAATTCAATTAAGCATAATTATCCTTATTATAATCTTATCTTCAAAAGTATAACACAAGCAAATTCTTATATTTTTTCAGTAAATATACGTTTTAATGCTGAAACATAGTAAGATTATATATTTTCTTTAGTTGACTTTTTTATCAATAAATATAATATTGAAAAACAGGATATGAAACAATATGTTTATATTGCCTGAATAAGTTAATTTTTATGTATAGTATATCCTTATTAAGAATATTTAGCCTTTCTTTCCCATTTGCAATGATTATTATTATACATTTCGTGGTGGGCAATAATAACAGATAGATTATTATTGTAATTATTTTTATTTAAAAGATTTGAGAACGAAATGCTCATCAGATGTTTGATTACATAAAATAAAAGCTAATTTCCTCACAATTTCTAAAAACTTCACAAATTTTTCAAGAGTAAAACGAAATCTTACTGCCCTACCCAGATGCTTACTTGCCCTACTCTTCCAAAAAATTTCAACATATAGTGTTGTTATTTTCTGATTCTACCATTCGCCAAGTTGATCAACTCAGTGGCGTAAATTTCCTTAAGGTATTTCGACGAAAGTTACACTAAAAATATTCAATTTCTAACAAAAAAATTGTTCCTTGAATGAACTAAAACAGAAGTACCAAAAATTCTAGTTTGCTATCACTGAGTGTTCATGAGCTTATTATACAGGATGTCGCTGTAATTCTTTAATCTTCCTATTGTATGTTGCAAATATCATTGAGTCACCATCGTCTGTAAACATTATGCTATTTGACCAACGTACAGCCCACTGCATTTAACCATTAATAGCGAAAACTCATCCAGCCAGCTTTTACAGGATGAGCTGGGGGCATGCCCTTTTCGGAAGGGGGGGTCTTCATCAATCCCCATCGTAACATACGAACTTTACCGCCGAAAGTCAATTACGGCTGTTTTTATTCTATCTAAGGGGTCGCGTACAGGTTATTAAACACCGTAAGGTTACATAATCTGACAATGAAAATTCTGTACAAGGCGCTGAAATATGTATTCCTTTTATATTCTGGTCACACCAGATGAAGAAAAGATTACCAAATTACTAAATTACCTGGCTTGTTTATCATTAATGCAATAATTACCGCCTTTGGTCAATTTTTGTCCCTCCCATATGCCGTACTTGCCCTCTGGACTCTGTGTCCAACACGCGTATTATCTTAAGAAATAATAAAAAAGAGGAATGAAATTGAAATGCAACTCGGATTTAAAGCCAGCTAATTTTTATTTTTTCTTCCCTAATATGCAGCTGCGTGGTATTTTTGCCAGGTGATACGACTTTATTTTTTGTTTCCTTTTATTTTCCTTTTAGTTCCGAGCTTGCGTATGTTAAATGTGTGAGACATTTGCAATAACAATGTGCTATTACTAATGTTAGAGAATTCACATGCATTCTGTTAGTATAAACCAGCTAAAGAATTTACTTCATTATGTTTCTTCAATAAAAATTACAAGATGCTGCAGCTGCAATGCGATGCATAGAGAAAACTAAGCCCAAGGTCAATTTCATTTTCTTTACGATAATAACACTAAGATAACTAAAATAAAACATAACTATCGTTAAGCAAATGAATTCATGAAAGCTGGTTTGTATTTTAATGTACAGTAAAACGCCAATTATTTGAAATTCTAAAGAACTAACTTTAGACAAGCAAAATTTCTGGTAGAATTCAATATCCAGGATCATTAGCATTTATATTTAATAATACATTTTATCATAATTTAGATTTTTTTAATCTCTTTGAAAATGGAATGATTAGATGATTGGAAAATTCAAATAAATGGAGTGAGATAACTCGCCTTATGGGAACACCAGCGACCGAGTGCTAAAGTCCCTAAATGTGAGCAGTTTGGTCCGGGGTTTGAAAAACGGCGAACGGGGCGGCTGCATGAACGATTTCGTGGTTTTCCCCATTAGTAACGTATATGTTACCGTGAGAGACCGAAATTGGAGAATGTCGACTTTCACCGGAGAATGTCAACATTCACCAAATGCGTTGGTGAAAGATCGAATATTGCATTACATTCTTGTAGATTCGGACCCTCACCGGTGTATGTCGACAATCACAGATATGCTCTGGTGTAAGTCGAAAAGAGAGGAGTATATGTACGTGCTGTCATTGCAAAAGGAAGTATTCCACAAATAAATGCAGTTGTAAAAGCAAGGACCTCTTGTGCAATTCAAAGTGTCCTAATAGTTTAAATTGTTGCAGTAAATAAGATTTGAATCACATAATTTACTAAGTTTTTAACTTCTATTATTTTCCTTTCTCATTTTGAATGTACCGTGTGTTTTAAGTTCTTATGTTCTTAAGTTCTCGTTTTAAGTCTCAAGTGCGTTTTTTCGAGACTGAATTACGGAGAAGAAAATATAATATTATTATATGTTCAACATTCACCATTAGCACATGGTGAATGTCGACATTTACCGGTATAAGTCAGAAATAAGAATATTTGGAAAATATTTCGGACATGCACCAAGCGACTATGGGAATGTTACATTCACCGGTGAAAGTCGACATTCTCCAGATTTCGGTGTTTCACCGTAACATATATACGAGTCAGTTCTTGTTAGAAAATTCCCCCGAATTCAATCTTCCCCTTAGGGAGACAGCCCTCGAGTGCTTTGCTATAATCATATAAAGTAATCAAAACCAGCCTTATGTGGAAACCACCTATATCTCTATGATGCAAAACTGGAAAACATCAGCTTATTATGATGATCTTTAATTATTGAATTATTACTAATGCTTATTTTATTAAGCTTTTTACTGAATTGTTAGTTAACGGCTGTAATTGCCAACCTTAATTCGGCATTCTAAAATAATGCAACTAATCTCATTTCTTTACTTTCTCAACTCATATGCAAAATGCTGAATTTAGCTGCTCCTCAAAAACACAAACAAAAACACTAATCTGAAACCGATTCAAAAACAATTCGATTTTTAGAATTTTAACAACTTGAATAAATGATATTAAAAGTAATGTAGAATTTCATATTGATTCTGCGATACATAGATATAGATGATAATCAATTAAAACAAAACGCCAAAATTTAATGAAATACTGTAAAGCTTTTTTTTTTTTTTTTTTTTTTTTTTTTTCAGAATAGGTCAAGAATTAATTACGGTTTTTCTAAAATTTAATATTACTTATTCATAACTTATAAACGGAAATGACGCTTTTTAGAATGATATATTTTAAATAGTTTCTATTTTTAGGACAGAAAGAAGAAATACTTGAATTAAAATGAAACACAAGATATTTTCTAGTTAAAATTAGAACTCTCCTATGGTTTTTTTTTTATTATTATTATTTTTATTACATATTATGTGTGCGTATAAAGAAAAAAAATAAAAATAGTGAAGTACTGTTTTTTTTATTCAGAAGAGATGTGTATAAAATAAACTTATTATCCTACTTCAGTGCTCTAAGTAACGAAGTTAGAATGTAAATAAAGCCAGATATATCTTTAGAATTTTCGGTAGGCAGTCTCGCGCGCTGAAGATTTTTTTTTTTTTTTTTTTTTTGTACAGTGTTTCCATTGTTCGCTTTGAAATTGTTGAATTTGTTGATGCGAAATTCGGTAAAGTTTCTCAAATATAAAATAGACAACAAAATAAATTCCAAATTCCAAATTTGGACTTCCAGGTGCCCGTATTCGGGTCGAGGACTACGTTATTCAAAATTTGATGGCTCTAGGTGTCTTTGTTTTTTCACAATACGAGAAACATACATATATTCAAACAGATACTATATTATTTAAAATTTTTATATATAATATATTCTTTATATATAGTAATACACATTACTGTCCTTTATTATATTTAATGGTGGCAACAATTTGAAAAGTGATTCAACGCTTTTAGTGATTTGACGCAAAATGCCGTTTCAAGACTAACAGCTCATTTGGGCTAACGTTCCTTTAGGCTAAAAAAAAAAAAAAAGAATATCATTTATTTTTTGGAGCAAGTGTTTCAAAAAATTTTACATTTTTGAACAGTAAAATGTCTTTTCCTCTTGAAATTTGTCCCTTTTTGAAGGAGGGGGGTCAGTGAAAGTAAAAGATGAGGATTACAAACAAGTAATCCTGACTCGTGTCTGCTTGGGTGATTGCTCCATCAAAATTGGCACTGAGAGAAGCTGCACCTATACGATTATTCCCAAATCATCAGTTAATCAGTAGGTAGGGTCAGTATGGCAAAATATGCAAATGGTCGTACTATTATCATAATTCTCCCCGCCGTAAGTAACCGCCATCAAGAACTGGCCGACGAATCCTTTGAAGGATAATTTGGAAATACTCGAAAAGCAATTTTAAGTGTGGAAGCAAAGAAATCTTTATTCATTGCTTCTGATAAAGTATATAGTTTTAGTGTAAAATTCGATTCCAACAATTACAAAAGACAACAGAGGAGAGGAAAGGAGAAAAATTAGTAAATGTTGACTACATTTGGTCTTCGGATTGATGCTTAAAGTTTAGCAAAATTAAATTTCGCAAGCAATTACAAGCATTTTCTCTCTTTGCGTTATGTGCGAATCGTGTGTATGAAATCCCGATAACGATGATTAAGCTTAATTTATTTCCTGAGTTTAACAACATGTTAATTGAACGAAAGAATTTTACTCTCTGCTTGCAAGAAAAATCTGACCTGTATGTATAATAAGCGAAGTATACATTGCTCATATTCAAGAAAGCAGCTCATTGTGTTATTAGTGTTATATCTACCTTTCCTATAGCATTTCAAATCCATTTGGAAATTAATAGCTACAGCGTACTCAATTTTCCAGGCTAATGCCGGGGGAAACAGACTACGGAAAGTTGGAAAACATGAATGATCCAAACTATTTTCATGCATACTGTACGCATTTATTTCTTATAAGAAAACAGTAATTTGTTTTTCAAAATGTTTAAATATGTGTCGAATTTCACTCCGCAGTTTTAGCCTAAAGGATGTTAGCCCTAGCCCAGAAGGGCTATTAATTTCGTTTTGGCATTTTGCTTCGATTCACTTTCTGCGTTGATTCACTTTTCAAACTGTTGCCACCAACTGTTACAGCTATGTATTATATTTAAAGAAATTAAGTAATGAAGAATCTGCATAAATGTATGTATGTTTCTCGCATTGTGATAAAACAACGGTACCTAGAGCCATCCAATTTTGAATAACATATAACATAATCCTCTAGCGAATATGGGCATCTGGAAGCCCTAATTAGGAATTTGGAATTTTTTTGTTATCTTTTTCATATTTTGTCAGACATTAAAGAATTTTTTATTATGAAACTCAACTATTTCAAAGCGAGGAATGGCAACATTGTACGAAAAAAAATATTTCTCCAGAGACTGTAAATCGAAAATTCTAAAAATATGCTCATTTTTAAAATTATTTTGCGATATTGCTGTTGAACTGAATTTTACTTTTTAAGTGCGAAGAACATGATATTTAATAAAGGTAACACACAGAACGGTAAAAAACGCCCTTTTGGTAGTAATGTAAAATCTGAAACTTTTCAGGTTTTATTTTTTTAATTGAAGTGGTATTTTATCACTGAATTCTAATCCCCTTTGATTGATGACTTCGAATACAGTTCCAGCAAATGTTCTTTCTGTGTCGGGACTAATGTAATTGTCAGTATCGTCTTCGCTTGTAGTTTCAGTATTACTTTGTGCCTCATCTGTTGTTGCGACATTTGAAGCGATATCCGCATCGCTCCAGCACTGAAAGCCCGGCTGAGTCGAATCGGCAGGGAACCATACTTCGATGTTTTCCCGATCGAAATTTTCAAATATTTCGACAATTTCTATTTTTTGCAAATAACTTCAGTTATTAGCTCGACTTCTTCACAACTAGATAAATCTCTTGTTTCTGTATTAAGAAGTATCATTCTCCATGATCGAACTTGCGCGGGTTTAATTTTTACACACTCTCACGCGTTGCGTTGAGTGTGCGTGCGTGAGCATCGCTGCGCACAGATAATCCGCAAACTAGGAATCTTTCCAAAAATTATAATGATTATTAATGATTATTAATATATGTCATGATAGTGAGTAGACATAAAATTTTCTGAAAAAATGAGATGAAATTGTTTAGAAGGTAACAAATATTAACTTCTTAAAGTTCCATTCAAAATTACAGTTTCAAATACATTATTTAAATAGATACCCGGTATTGCTATTACCTTGACTGAAACCTCTTAAATAAACACCTCTTGTAAATGATTACTCGTAATCTTATCCTAGCATTCATTCTTAGCAAATATTTCATATAGGCATTAACTGAATATAAAATTCTCATAGATCTGAATTTTAAATGTAATCGATATGAAAGCAAATCAGATTTCGCTGATTAAAGAAAATAAGAATCGATAAACACGTGCGCTAAGTCTTATCTAAATGTCTTTAAAGACAATATATATATATATATATATATATATATATATATATATATATTTGCTACGCTACAGTATCTATTTTCACTTAATATCATAAAATAGTAAGCATATTAATTACATGGCTAACAAGTCCTTAGGATAATTTAATTTAATTTCCCTTAAAATTTCGCAAGAAAATTTCTCTACTTTTCTACAGTTGTTTGCAAAAATAGTGTCAGTTTGAGGTTGAATTTTGCCATGTATTAAATAGTGTGAACATATTTTCATTTTTGTAATGCGTCATTGGCTTTAATACAATCATTTGAATGAATGATACTAAGTACGAGTTTTATAATGACTCTATGCAATATTAATGAATTCTTTCCTTTTAGAACTGCTTACCGTGTTGCCATGCTATGATCTTACAAAAGAAGAAAAGATTGTAACTTAGATATTTTAACTCAGCTTTTACAAAAGTCACCTTCCCATTACCAAACTGAAAGACTATATAACACTGAATTACCATAGAAAGAGAACCACATCATGCTTGGACTCTCGATTTTAAATCTGTGACAGTTTAACGAAGAAATCTGGGAATGCTGAAAATTTTTTGAATATTACATAATCTGGCAGGTATTATTAGAATACTAACCTAAAAAGTATACCAAACCAAGAAGATTATATCTATTATTATCCGATATTTCGTAAATGTGAAAAGAATAAGCATATCTGAAGATTTACTACCATCTGCCCGTATTGTTATTTCTTGGAGAGCAGATAGCACCTGTAGAAAAGTCTCATTCTTCTACTACTACTAAACATGAAAGAAACAAAAAAGTCTTTTTAGAAACTAGTTTCCTAAGATGCAAGTCTTCTAACTGCCAACCATTGGTAATAGATTATAATGAAAGTCTACCCCTTATTTATTGTTGTTAGTAATTAGGATTCTCAATCATTATGTGCGTCCTTTATGATGTGCTTGTTGCTCGGTGAAAGTGCTTGGTGTCTTAGTTCGTTATTTATGTTTAACTTGAGAAATGGTAATTATTTTTTATCTTTCTTTCTTATCCGTTTCTCAGAAGTGGTTGTCGACTTCGCTTTAGTAACATAATTTATTTCAAGTCTATTAAGCAAAATTAATAAAAATAAAAAATCATTCCCAACTTCATGCATCATCAGTATTTTGCGATTATGTTTTTAATATTCTTAATCAGATATTAATCGATTGTTTATTTATAAGATAAACGTAAATGACTTAAAATTATTTATGAAGCAATAGATTTAAAAAAAAAGTTGCTTAGGAGTTATAAAAGCAAAAATAATTACTAACTAGTTTTCTTCAGATATCAAGTAAATGCTGCCTCCCCCCTCCCAGTTACTTTTTGATATTACTAAAGTGAGATTAAATTGTTCATTTCGCAAAATTAAATTTCATAAAAGGATCATGCGCCGGTATGAATTAAAAGAAAGGTGAGAGCAATAATATTCTCAAAAATTTTAAAGCCAAATTTGATTTTAAAATGCTCATTTTTGGCTTAATGAACTGTAAATCAAAGTTATGCACAATCTGATTTACAAAGCATTAATTAATATTTTTTGTTTTTATAAAACTCTTGCTCAGAAACAAAAGAGAGAACTTCAAGCTTGGGATCTAGTTGTCCAGGCACTGAATAGGTCACCTATATACCTTCAAATCTAGTGTAAATTTTGGAAAGCATGCGCCATTCATCAAAGCTTACTCAAATGTTCTCAGGACTATCGTCTCACGCTGTTCCCCCGATTAAGTCTCACAAAAGCAAGAAAATTATTTTTACTCTCTTGTAAAAAATGAAATATTGTAATCGCAAAAACATTTCGGTTATTAAAGTTCAAAGGAAATATCCATTTTGACCGTTCCTAAAACCATTTGGACGATTTTTTTTTTTTTTCGCGTGAGGTCTATACGCATGCACAGAATAAGGGATTCCTTTATTGCAGATTCAAAAATGAAATTTTTTGTGACGGCTGTACGTACGTACAACCGTCACAAAATTGCTGAGTACTGCTCAAATGGACTCCCGACCCTAGCTGTGGTATGCCTTACTGCATTTCTTTCCACTTGGCAGATGCTGTCTCATCACGACTTTGGGATCCGACAGCAATCTTGACTTCAAATCAAAAGAATTACATTGTCACAAAAAGTATTTTAGATATTTTTTATAGTCTAAACTTTCCTGATGGTGGTTTAGTATAGTTCTATTTTAACTACTGAAAATTCCTTTAACAATAACTACACTGGATACAATGTTTCTTTAACTGCAAAATTTGAGACCCAATGCTGGGAGATACTTGAAAGCTTGCTTATTAAAATAAAACAGGTTTTTGCGTCAAGATATCAAATGTACCTAGGTATAAAGGAAACAAAATAAAGAAATTTTGTCTTAAGAAAATTTGTTAGTGTTCCATTTTTACCTTTATATTTTAATAACATTCATCAAAAAACTGCCTTCGTATTTTCACTTCTATGAAAACAGCTTTATTTTCGAAAAAGAACCATTTATTGTAGTTTAGTAACTGCTTGTATGCTAATCGGCACTTTCCACATAAGTGCTAGGCATTTAATACTTCACACTTCACAAATGGCATATACATCAGGAAACAGCTAGCAAGAGGCCTATACCGGAAGCTGACCTTTTAGTCTTTTTATGAACGCTTTAAAATGTGGTTATTGTAATTTCTGTAAAAGTGGAGAGAAAAAAAGCAGAACATATTTGTTTTTCATTGAAACTAAATCTAACAATAATCAGGAAACACAACAACATTTCTACTTTTCGGGAATCATATCAAAAATTTCTTAAGCAATCGAGAACGAACTTGATAGGGCACACTTCTATTAAAATTTGACGTAGCTGTTAATTCATAAAATGCGAAATACAAATTCCTTACGAAAGTTTGTTTTTAAATGTGACTTAAAAAAAAAAAAAAAAAAAAAAGATAAATGTACTGAAGAATGGAAAAGAAGTATTTAAGAATTCACTTCCACCCAATGACAGATCAAAATCATCACCTTTCAGGTGATGATTTTTTGAAGTAATACGTTTCACTTAAAGCATCGTGTGAAACATATAATTCAGAACAGCTCAGATAAGAAAGCTGGACTCCGATTATAGCTCTGTAGCTTATTTGGAAAACATTTATCAGAGAAGATTAAATACTGTCAGGCCATTTGCAAATCCTCTCCATCAGACTAAATTGTCTGTTAAAAGTATGGGAGACTACAGCGATGTACCATGAGTCAATGGGTAGTGCCTTCCCGTATTAACTAACTATTAAAAAAAATGCGGGCTTTATAAGAATTTACAAAGAAAAGTTGAGAAAATGGGCAGCTGAAGCTTTCCAAATGATCTACAGTTTACCTACTATGGTACATCGTGCAAGAGGTATTCTATTACAATATAGAAGTCCGTTTTATTAACTGTAGGCTTTCACCAACGGAGATCACATGGAATCTTTCCATCTATGGTTCTTTAATATCATTAGTGAATTCGTCATAACTGCTTCAATGACAGAGAGCAGATAGTACAGTAGTCTTCTTTGTACACATTCTTCAAGCGCAACTGGCTTCATGCATTTGTTTAGCATCATGGATTCTTCTCATTTATAGGTATAAATGAAATCCATGTAAGCCCGATCAGGCAATTCCTGATGATTCCTTCTCGTCAACTTCAATTATAGATTGTAAGATTGAAGAATCATTACTGGACGAAATAAGACTATTGCAAGGAATTGCGAAAAGTTTAACCTAGAAAATTTGTACTGGGTACTTTCTAAGAAATCGCAAAGCTGATCTTATCATAATCATTATAAAATTTTAAAAAAGCTTCTCTTCACTGACTGTTCCTGTAAGAAATATTCTTCAGTTACGTTACGATATTATTTCACAGAATATATTTAATATTACTTTTAAGCTTTAATAGTCTTTGTGCTTAGGTCTGAGTTGAGTTAACGCTTTGTTTGTGCTTGAGTTGCATTCATGCACTCTGCGCAGCCATTTTTTCCTAAATTTTCCCAGGTTTTTACAATTTACTACGTGTATTACGCAATAACAAAAAAAGAATACTTCAATACGTTAATTTGGTGAATTCCCAACCAATCAAAGATTCGGTTAGTGGAACACAGCACGCTGTTCGTTCGCTTTCATATTAAATGGTTTCAGTGCCATAAATGGACAAGCGTGGGCCTCCACGTAGCTTTTTCTTAAACTGTAGCGGCGGGCTTATTTCATCGATAAAACCGATCTGCAATCACTCATTAAATCATTAAAAAAACACCAGCGCGCACGAAAATCGCCCTAAAAATTCCTGCGTATGTCCGATTAATATCTTGCTATCCCCCTTTACATTACCCTCCCGGTAATATTTTCTCTCCTTCTCTTGGTATTTTAGCGTTGCCCGAGACAGAGATCGACGATGTGAGGTGGGTCAAGCATCATTATAAATGGGCGTGGATTTATCTATTGGATCGCCCCCATTAACTATGAGGAGGGGTGTCGGGTATTACAAGATGCCTTCGGAAGGCATCAACTGCGATAACGATCGCAAAGTTCATGTTTTATGCATCTCAAATTATCATATCAGTGATCGCGACAGAGTAGGTAGAGAGGGAGAGAAATTATTTATTTTCTTTTATTTTTCGCCTTCGCTAATTCAAAAATGAGGGATTTATGTAGGGATATGCAGTCATTTTGGTCGGCGAGTTTGTGTACATATGCTGTCCAAGCCATATCATTCACCCAATCCTTCCCCAACTCCGTTTTCATGCTTCACTTTTACAGAAGACTAGTTCTACTGCATTTCGGTAATTTCGATGTGTGTTAAAAATGCATGTTCACCATTTTCACATTTAAATTTTTTTAGAAACTGCAAGTTTCTTAAATTCTCAGATTTTCTACTTTCTTAAAGTAACTTCTAAAAAGGAGGAAAATACCAGCCCTTCCATTAGTTCCATAATAGAACTATGTTCACTAATCAACGAGAACAGATATTTTAATCGGGTTCAGTCAACTGAATTTTACAGATCTTGCATATAAAAACTACGCATGCTGTATTAAAACGCGTGGTCTAATTACATGCAAGGGAGCAGAACCATATCAAAGCTCATAACTATAAGTTTAAAAAAAATCGGAAATCCTACTCTTTCCTTTCGTGGAACACCGCTGCATTTTAAATGTTCATCAACCTGTGGAAGCCATTATTTCAAATATCCTTTAAGCTAAAGAGGTACAGTTTTCGTCGCCTAAATCATCTTTATCGTTTCATCCAGATGATGCTTTCGAAACAATCATCGTTAAATTTATGCCTATTTTTAACTTGCTGAATTAGATCGCATTCGTTATTCCATGACAGCACGTGCTTTGACCTTTTAGAAGTCACATTCTGTTTCTGTTGGTCTGTCTGAGCAACTTCTCCACTTTTACTTGAAGCCATGAATTCTGTACATTTCCTTGAGTGGGAATATGATTATGTTAAGATAACTGGGTAGTAAATTATCTTCGAGTCAATTGCAAATCCTGTTACAAAGAGTAAAACTTTCAGAAATGCAAGTTCAGATTTTTATATTTACAATCGAAAATATAGCGCAAATAAACTGTTTTTCTGTTATCATTACCATTTTATTAAATTTTTTTAAACTTTATATTATATATAAATTTAATTGATGATGTGAAGGCAGTCCTGTAGTTGACAGAATTAACTTATCACAGTTTTTATCATCATTAGAAGCACAGCTGTTTCGCAGAAGACACCTTAAAAATCTATATCTTATTTTATAATCCGAGTTTTTGAAAAAATTACAGAGATTATATGTGGAAGTAGGATTCTTCGACTACTTTTACTTCCACTTCAACTCAGCAAGCCATGACGTAGCGCAGCTCGCAGAGCGGCAGACAACCGTTGGAAGCGCTAAGACTAAAGACGTAATCGACGCGCAGAGAGGATAGCTTCGAGATGGAACGGATGTAGGCAGACGACCTACGGATCCTTTTACATCGAGTTAGCCATACAAGGGTAGAAGGGCCCTTTGAATGTATTTATTGAGGACTGTGTGTTAGTCATCGTTACATGAATCCCGTAGAACTGTTTGAAATTACTTGCCATCTGAATTATTAACTTTTACTTTTTATCCCTTATTTCATTTATTTCTTATTAGTAAAATAAAATAGTTAATTATGCTTAACTTGTGCTCTACCATGTTCTTTTGAAAGTAAACCCTACATATATAAATAATCGACAAATTTCAACAAAAAACTCTTGAACATTTTTAAACGTTAATCTTTGGTAAATCTAGTGCAATTTTCATTTATGAAAAATATATATATATATATGTAAGATAAAAATATATGAATCAAAATTATAGATTAAACTATAAACATTAATTCTTCCTCTCTATTCTAAAATCGTAATAACTTCTTTGCATTGCCTCATTTCTAGATCACTCTATGGCCCGCGCAACTCTGATGACCTAATAATTAAGAACTGAAACTGTCCTTGTAAACCAAAACTTTTCTCTTCGCGTGCTTCCATCTTTCATAACTACGCACTTCAGCTTTTGCCCTCTACTCTGCTAAGATGTAATTTCGCTGGCTTGCTTTTTATCTCAACAATATCAAAAATGTCAATCTTCTGTGGAAAGGCACGACTAGAGTGCCAAGTGATTGTGGCCACAAATATCAATTGGAAATAAAAATGGAATTAAAACTGCCTCGACTGCCAAGTTCTTTAGATGTTACCAAGTTAGCATTACTAGCATACTACGCAATCAAAATTCTTCTTCAATATGGATCTAAGCACGCATCTACAGTGTTCCGTCTTTTCCTTCGCTTTTATTATTACATATATATATATATATATATATATATATATATATATTGATGCATAATATGATGCAAAATTTTTAATATATTTTTTAAAAATTATCTAATTCAGAAAAAGAATTATTTTTCTTTAAAAATATCTAGAGAAACTGTATTTGTGCCAAAATACATTAAACTTGCACCCAGTCACCCGGTATATCCCAGCACTAGAATAGTACAAAAAATTAGAATGAAATATTATGTTTCAGAAAAATGGGAAAAGCTGATAAATTTAAGCGTAAAACTGGTTGAAAACATGTATTATTTACGCACAAAAAGCAATTTCTAAAGGAAGTTACTTAGTCCAGTTTCAAGTCAAAACGTCGTATTTATAGATTTACAAATTCTCAATACACCATAATGTTTAGCTTAGTAAAGGAGATCGCTGAATACTGATAGTTAATTCTGGGTTCGAATCCTGGCTAATGGTTTGGTTGTATCGGTGTTTCCATGGTTCTCTCTTATGTAATATTAATATGGATCAATTTCAAACAAGTTCTCCATGAAGTATCCCTCTAATTAGGCAGGTACCCTAGTACGTTTTTCTATAATTCGTTAAGAAAACAATGAAGTCCTGCTTCATTTTATTAACAAAGCTTACAGAAGGCAATAAATTATGGCCTAATTATTATAATAATTTTAAATTCAATTTCCTGTTTGAGAAAAACTAAATTTTGTCATCTTTGGACAAATAAACAATAATTAAAATAAATCAGAATTTCGTTATATTGAACATAAACAAATAAAATTACTTTTCTCCCACCTAATTTTTCTTCGGAAACCTGGTTTACGCCGACGCCCAATACTAATGATTCTTCGACCTAATTTGAATATAGCTCATTCTTTTTTTCCTAACACCCATGGCGGAAATAGAATTTAAAAAAAAAAAAAAAAAAAAAAAACCAAGAGATAAAAAGAACAAAAGAATAACAGCAGTAGTTCAGTTTAATTTCCAGTACTCCAAGCCAGAAATTATAAAAAAAAAAAAAAAAAAAAGCTATGGAAAGAAAACTGAACATGTGATGGAAAGTAAGATAAGTTAAACAAGAATCTGAATATCGTTTAAGCAGATTATATCTTATGTCCTTTTTACAAAAATTTTCCAAGTACAGTAGGCATATTATCAGGATTATTATTCAATAATTCTATTCTATTAATCAGGCCTCTATCAACTAAGGTATTTGTTTACCGAGCGTGCAATTAGTTTAAAGAAATCATTGCGAAAAATGTACCAACATTAGACACTTTACAGACAGAATCAGTAACATTAGCGGTTCTTTTACTTGTGACTGATTTTGTGAACTTTCGTATCAACGATGGGTTATTAATGACTTTTTTATTCGAAATTACTGTCAAAAATGTGTTTTACATATGTTAAAGATGAAAGGAACAGTAATTGTCAATGATTTTTTAGGCATATTTCAAAGACTAAAAGCTGAGTTTCGAAATCGATAAAAACTGAAAACAGAGAATCAAATTTTCAAGTTCTAGAGAAACGAAGAGGTCACATACGGCACAGATTCGGAGAACAATAAAAATTGTGCTGATGCTGAAGATGACGATGAACCAAAAAAGGTAAAGATTAGTCATGTTGAAGTCATAGATTTGGCTTCTACTGATTATGGCAAAGCACGCAGGGCTCTCTGCCTAATAGGAGAGATGCCTTCCTTGAAACCTTTTTAAGGGAAATTGGCCTATATACTTTACATATGGGAAAAATCAGGAAAACTTCCATACGAAGAACCCATTTGTTAGAATTTAAGCCCCGGGCGAACTACCAGTATTGAGCTGCTTTACCGCTGGTCACTGATAGGCGCTTGCTAAGACTTTGAGATAAGCTCTTTAATACTTAAAGCAACCATTTTCATGCTCCTTTTATGGGTCTTTTGTTGATAAAAAATTGGAATTATCATGATTTAGCTAATAGAATACTAGGACTTTCACAAAAAATTAACACACCTTCCCCCCCCCCAAAAAAAAGGGGGATTTTAATACCTCAAATATGGAACATCATATTAGGAAGGGCAAAGACAAAAAAATGTGTGTGACACTTAGATGATCCATGTTTACAGACTGTTAAGTGTCGCCGTATTTTTTATATATTCGCTATACTATTTATATTTGTGATGTAAATTGATAATGACATACAGATGATGAAAACATGCAGAAATTGCTACTGCTTGGAGTTGTAAAAAATGTTCATACTTTTTGGTTAATTTTTTTCTCTTTTGGATGTTTATTCATAAAGTTCATATGAACTGTGAACACACAAAAATACTAACAGTAACTCAGTAAAACATTAAAAAAAAGTGTTTAATTTAATTACTCTTTTGAAGGTGAGAATGGCAACGAATGTTGACAATAGCAGAAGGGTGCTGCAAATGTAAAAAATGTATTAATGTTGTTGCTATAAAATCATATTGTTAAATTATTAAATATTGCATTAAAAACTAAGAGTAAGCTAACAAATTAATTGCATGATAGTTATCTGGCACTTAAAAGTGAAGAGTGAAGAACAAGTTTTTCATAAGTTTTCATATTGAAAAAATGTACAAATAGTTTTATGATACCTAGCAAAACGGGGCCAAAATTTTATTAACGTATAGTTTTAAGAGATTAATTGCTAAAGCGAAAGGCCAAAAATATGTTTGCTTTGAACGATCTCAAACTTTAAATTTTTTTTTAACATACTTGAAGACTTCAAATAAGTAATAAGGTCCGAATTTGAAAACCAGAATGTCAGCTTTGATACTATCATAGACTTCCTCTTGAGATGAATATTTAAATAACCCTATTTTTAAACAAAAGCTTCTCCTTTTTCTTCTGTTAAGGGACGTTTTAATGGACGAAATCCTTTACAACAAGATTATGATAATAGTTAATTATCCCATCAAAAGAAGACATAGCATTAACCGGTTTTACAAATTTTATACAATTTAGACGCAAATTAGACTTAATCTCAGCATAATTATCAAAAAGTGAAATGGTTCACATCAATTCTATGAATAATTGCCATAGTGGTGTGATATTTCAAAAACTTCCGTCTAGCGGAGAGTGAACGTACTTCTATGGGGTTTTGCATGAGCAATTAAAGCGCCTACATATTATTCATATTAATTTAGCCCGCATTAGAACTTCACAGTTACATTTCTTTCCACTTTGCAATAGCAGTTTAAAATGCAACTGTTATGGCACTGAGCTATTTTTGAAATTTAAAATGCACTCAATGTATTAGTAAACATTTATAACCCTATTTTAAGTAAAAAAACATGCATTTTTATCTCCCTTTTTAAAAAATGATATGCATATTTTTAAAAAATTAAACAATTATAAAATATTTTAGCCTGCGTTAGCAGCATATCTTTTATATGTATATATATGTATTTACACACACACACACACGCATATCTATCTATATTATGGGGCACATGTTAACAACACTTCTATTTTTGACACGGTGGGAAGTTTTTTACATAGTGGAAATAATAGTATATGCTTTTCGGTGATGAAATTATTGCTCATTTCCAATCAGTCGCTATTACTTGTAGAACTTTGTATATCACATGTAATTTGGTAATTCTTCCAGAAGTAATAAAAGTAATTTTAGTAATTTTATTTATAGTGGCAAACATTTAATTTCTGTTGTGTTTGATCGTGTTATAAAGCCTGAAGTTATTTTTTAGGTTTATAATAATCATTCAAGCAGTAAACAAAAAATGAGAAAAGGCCGGATTCCAATATTCCTCGTAATTACGTCATTTTCCACGAACGTTACATATTTTCGTATCATGTTACGGATTTTCGACGTTAAGAAAACGACTTTCTTAAGTTATTTCCCACAGTTTGCAACTGGTAGTTTCCCAGAGTTTTGACATCTTTGCTGTCATCCCCTATAGAGTATTTTATTGTTGCTGAAGGTAATTTACCCCGAATGAATACTTTCCATTTTAATAGTATTACAACATGCTAAAAAAGACTTTTTTTAATAGGTAGTTCACTTTCAATAATTTAATGTTAAAAGATGAATATTCAAATATAAAGATGATATTTACTAGCGGTTAAAAGAAATTTAAATTCCATTGTTAACTTTCACGTATAAGGTATTTCTCCCACCTTCTTGGCGAGCTTCGTGGTGTAATGGTCTGCACCCTCAGCGCGTAATTGAGAGGTCCGCGGTTCGATTCCCGGTGAAGACGTTGCTACTTTTTCATCTTGCCTACTTCCAAAAATACCTAATGTCTCTACACACCTATTAACTACAAAATAAATGTGTATCTTTTACAGGGGCGGAAAATATTTCAGCAGGTTTGAATAATTGATTTTTATAGTTTATTATACTTTTTCTCGTTAATAGATCATTCATCAAATGCAATATAAATTTTAAAATGTTGAACCAAAATACCAGGAATTTAATGAATGTGCAAATGAGTCGCAAATTTTATCTTTGACATCACTAAACAAATTACCCTAAATATAAGACACTTTGAAAATTCTCTCACTATAAGCTACAACTATATAGGACCATTATGATTACACTTACCATCACAGGCGAACTCATAAGATAAGGCTAGAATTCAAGAACATTGGACAATGAGAGAAATCCGAAAATTCCGATTAATTTCGATTCAGGTTAAAGCCAACTTTCAGAGCCACCAAACACTTCGGTATCCGGAAACTGGTTTGATATACATCACCAATTACTAACTGAATATGCAACTCAAAACAATTAAGTCTATACTTTTCTAAACTCTATAACTATTGAGTGACTAATATCCAAGTTAAATCTTTAAATCTTTTTATAAAGCCGTAATTTAACAAGAAAAACCTTTTATGTTAACATGATATAATAATAAAAATCAGCCATGAGAAGGTGAGAAATGACATAATCATTAGAGGAATCATTCTTAAATCTTTGACTGTACTGTATTTTTGGAGAGCACTGTAAAGAAAGCATGGATAAATCTCCAGAATTTACTTATACGTAATTTTCTTTTAAAAAATTCGTACGCATAAATTATTTACAAAGTAAAATAAAACTTCTGTTAAAAATTCTTTTTAATATTTGCTATTAGTCATTTACTTAATCCGTATTTTCACTTATGATTACTTGATTTGGGAGGTGATCCTATATATAAATAAATTATGAATTTATAGCTCATTTTATTCCCAATTAATCTTTAAGAGTCTACTTTAAGATGGATCCGATTTAGTTGCAAGGGAAGCAAAACAATACCAACACTATTCTAGTTAGTAACTTGTCTCAATTAAAGTACCAAATTTCGAGTACTGTATTTATCAGTCTAGCTTTCTCTAACTGTAATCTTTCTGTAGAATTACATTGCACTGAGGCACGGGTAACAAACAATTAAAAGAAATATTTGAGAGTTCAGATTTTATTGACCGCGCAAAAGGATTGGTTAAGGTTTCGCTGAGCATGCGATCTGCTAATCTGCTGTTGCACTTATTCCTGCTAGCTTCATTGTTAAGCACCATTTTTTTCGTACTTATGCATCAGACAATTCAAGAGCAAAAATCACAAAAATTAAAAAAAACTTTAAAAGCAGCATAGCAGCATTTGCTTAGGATTCTCGATTCAGTGTTAAGTGTCGGCATGTATTTTTCTGTTTTTGTCAGTATTTTCTCAGCTGGTTATATCAGTCCAAAGTTCAGTTTTCTTAGTAAGATGACTTACAAAACGTTCTTTTTCTGTGTCATTTTATTATTAACGTTTTGTGTGTTTACTTTATTTATTAGACATCCCGTTCTTCGCACTTATGTCACACAATTTTCAACTCAACAGTGAAATCACAAAATATTTAAAAGCAGCATATTTTTACAGTTTCCTATAGACGGTCTCACGAACTGAAAATAAAATTATTTTATTCTATACAGTGTTGCCACTACCCGCTTTACAATCGTTGAGTATATAAATCAAAAATTCATTAAAGTTTTAGAAAATATGAAATATAAAATTCAAATTCAAAATTCGTTCTTCCAGGTGCACTTGTTCGGGTGGAGACCAACTTCATTCAAAATTTAATGGCTCTAGAAACCGTCGTTTTTTAACAATACGAGGAACATACATACCTACATGCAGAATCTTCATTATTTAATTTAAGGCGAGAGCATTTGGTGTCAACCGTTTAAAAATATATATAGTGGTAGTGGTAGATACAAAAACCCAGTTTCGAGACCTGAGATGTCAAATGACTGTAAAAGCAGAAAGAAAAACTCTAATATTTTATTACCTTAATTAATTATCTTAAATGCAAAAAATTACGGCGTCAAAAGCCAAATTTATCAAATGCTTCGAAAACGAGAGTTAAAAAAATCAGGGCATGGAAAAGATCGGAAATACCAAAAAAGAGCAAGTAAGAAAACTAAGATAACGTTTCAGAGAATTAAAACTAAATTATATGTGTTTTAGACAATTTTATACAATTGTTAAACCTACAAATGATCTCTTTTACTGCCCGTTGTAAGAAAATATATAATGTGAACTTAAATAAATATGCATGTATTCTTATCTCCTTCATTTCAAATAGTATTAAAACACATTACGAAGAAACGAAAAACACAATTTTTCGAATTTATTTTCTTAATATGCGTCATGAAGTTGGAAGTCATCCTTATAAATGCAATCTTAAAGTAGCCCACCATTCCTTCTTTTGAAATTTGAAAATTAAAAAATAAATAAACAAATTCATTTATCATACTATAATAATGATTAACATAAAATTATCGATTATAGATGTTATACTTTGCAATCATACCTAACAGCAGCAAAACTATTACATAGATAATGAATTATCTAAGCTATCAAGATTAGAAGCACACCTGTTATCGGCAGCGTAATACATTTTGAATCTTAATCGATTGTTAAAGGGGGGAAAGAAACAACCCTACAACTTCCCTGTTGTCGTTTAAATCGTCCATCCATATTTCAAAACCTGATAGCAAATAGCGTAGCAGTGATGGAAAGTCTTTCCTGAGTTATTGTTCTTCCCATTTCATTTATTTTGCTTAATAAATCCCTTTTTGACGATGTGGCACAATAAGAACCATGAATATTCATCAGCAATAAATGGAATAAACAGTTTAAGCCATTAACTGTAACTGTATTCACTAAGCAAATGAAGTCGTCGGCAGAGGCAGACAACATAAAGAACGAATAGAATTTGTAATTTATGAATTGGAGGCATGCATCTTTCTCGTGGTGCTTAATAGCGTCATAAAAAAGGCGTCTTTGATTGTTATTGATCCATTAAGAAACGTTATGTTGCGTATTTCGGTTGGCAAACGTTCAAAGGCGTGTTTGGAATGACGATTACTCTCTTAAGTTTAATTTAACAGTATTTTTCATTTTCTTTCTTTTTGACTTCATGGCAATATTTGAAAAACGTCTACAAAAAAAAGTAAAGCAATCAAAAGCCATTTTATTTTTATTACGTACACTTTTTAGTTTCATATTACTAGACAGTAAAAAAATTACTCCAATAAAAGGATTGATATAATAAAAAAACTAAGCTCAATTCTTAAACAAACTTCGTATTTTAAAGAATAAAATACACTTAAATTTCCATTCCTTTCATTTTGAAACTGAACTATCTGAATAAATATTTATATAACTTATGTTCCTCGTCACTGAATGCCCTGTTTTTTTGCTTAAAGTAATATTTCATTTTCGGAAACATACAGTAATATCTTTCTATCCTTATTTCATCTTACACTTCTAAAATTTCAGTTTTATATTGACATTGAACTAAATACCATTTTCAAAACTAAATCCCAATACTAACTAATTTCAATTTCTCTTTCTGAACCAGGTTAATGTTACTTTTGCTCACGTGGTGGAAATGCACTCCATGTTATGTTCCATAAAATTTTGCATTTGAAGAAATTGCAGATATTCATTTTAATTTCTTTCGAGGACACAGTGGTACTCTCTGTAATAAAAGGGCTGACAAATTCGCTCAAAAAGCGACTTATTGTGATATTGATGTAATCATATCTGTTCCCAAGTCTAATTGGAAGCATGTTACTTAAGAAAAAACTGTGGTTAACTGCAATACTGACTACCTTACTTCACAGAAGACAAAAAGTTTTTCGCAACGGTTTCTTCAACGTTTTAAAGCACATTCAATCGGATTATAAACTAATTGAGATTTTAACTGGTTGTGGGAATATTAGAAATTATTTACTTCGTTTTAATATCGTGACCAGCGGACTTTATGCTTACGATGCTGTAGGAGATGTAGAGAATATCTTTTTCACTGCACGTTACATCAGAGTACCTGAGGTACTTTTAAGATGAGTTTTAATGCATCTTTGTATTTGCTGTTCTTTAGGTTCTGTCTAACCTTGTCAGGAGTTCTGAAGTTTTCGCTGTCTTGCGCAACTTTTAAACTTTTAGTATTGTTATTTTTACATATTACTGCATTATTATCTTTTATGTGTCACTGTATTATTATTATATTTTATCTATGTAGGATTGCGTCATGTATTATTGTTGTATCATATCTACTTTGTCGTCGTCGCATTGCTACTAGACTTTTTTTAACGAGAGTCTAGACATACGGACAAATATCAGATTAAGGATTTAAAAATTATTTCATTGAATTTAATTAACCTGTATAAAAATCGTTGTCATCATTTCTCGATTATAAGTTTCTAATATCAGAAGCATTTGCATTCCAATACACAATTTCAAATATTCGTATTGTTTCAGATTTCGCTGGAAACGATTAATAATTAGAGTAACTGCTTCTCCTAAAATTTGTGAGATTTTTAAGAGCTAACACTGATAGTTGTTTTATTATTTATCACTTGCTTTCAAAGGTTTCGAAAAGGAAGTTCTTGAAACTTATTACTAAAGACTATTTTATTTCATTTAGCATTCCGCGCGTTTAATCATGTGTGTTTAATGAAGCAATATATATCCATTAATATGTTTATCAATATGTAAAAGTTATTTTTTAATATTTACCAAAGACACTTTTATCTCAAGTACAAAAGAATCAAGTTAAGAACATCCCCTACCAAATCGATGCAGGTCTAGAAAGTCATGATACTGTTATGAAAAAATAAAAATAAACGTGGATGAGAAAACAGGAAACTTATTCTTTAAGTCTAGATTTAGGCATATTGAAGAAATCTTTGTTGAGACTTTCGAAAGCATACCTTCACTGCGCTGATCTGAATATTAAAAACGACTCTCCAAAGAGGAAAAAAAGTTGAAAAGGAATAAAATAGCTAAGTGGTCTATAATTGTTTCGGAATATATGAATGAACAATGTGTGCTCCCCTCTGGGTCTATTCAGTTCCATCAACTCTGACGGGGCATATCCCTCCATCCCCCCAAATTTCCCATTATTTATAAGCTATCAAATTTCGCGTAAATGCCCGTCTCATAAATCACATGCGTTATTTCATTTTTCAAAACGCCAGACAAGGAAAGCGATATTCGATGATTTAGTATTGATGATAAATAATCGATTCCTTTGCTTCGTTGGAGGCCGGAACAACAACTTACGACTGTTGTTTGAAATGTTAAGTAGAAGTGATCTGCTTTCGCAAACAGGTAGTGTCACACATCCAAAAACTATTTCATGCTTTTTTCTTTCCATCAAAAGTTTTAAGAAGTAGTTGAAACTCTTTTTTTTTTTTTTTCTTTTTCTTTTTTTTTTTTTTTTTTCTTTCTTTTTTTTTTTTTTTAATCCTACGGCCTTTTACCAACAGGATAACCTTAAACATCATTCATTCGGCTCTTTGAAGTTGATAAATAAAACATACATTTACGTAATCAAATTAGAGTTTTTAAAAACTAGTGTGCGCAATACAACATACAAGTTTTTACTGTATGAACCATATGCCGCAAGATCATTGATTAAATATTAGGAAAATCTCTCTTTTATTGCTGAGAGTTACGTATGCTTTAAAATTATCAGATCTGTAATTTTTAATTCATGCAGCCTTTTTTAAATCCTCTAACACTTAAATGCGCATATATAAGACAGCAAACTTTGTACCAGTGCGTCATCTTATTAAGCAGCAGATTATTATAAACACGAATTGAGGGGAAGAGTACAGTTATAATATGCTAGGGTCATTTTGTAATTGTAATCGAATAAAATGTACTTTTGTCATGGGTGTTTTGAGAGCTTTGTGACCTTTTTTAAACGCTAGAAGGTTCAAAAGAAGAAGAAAAAACAATCTTGATAAAATTGTTTCAACGGAATAAAAAAACTGCAAAAACATTTCATATGTTTCTAAGTTCGCTTCCTTGATGCACCCAGTTATTAAACTGAACTGAAATGTTAGAGCACTTACATTAAACCGAGAGAGATAAAAACGTTTCTACACATTAAGGACATCCATTCTTTTATAAATTTTACTTCTGAAGTTTTCCTGAGACATTATTAGAACATCTTATTGTGTTAAAGTAACTCAAAGTTATTTAATTTGATCCAGTAATTAATCGTATTCTGAAACAGGTACAATTTAGGCCTGCATTAAATCATTACAAAGAAATAACTGGAAAATTTTCCAAAGCATGGTATCTTTTGCGATTAGGCACTGCTAATTATAGCCATGGTTTCGTGTTCTCTGTTTCTGTACCTCTTTCATATTTTGATAATTAAAAAAAGAAAATGCCCATTAGCTATAAAAAGCAAAAAGAGTCATAACTTGATAAAATACAATAGATTAAAAGCGCCTAATATTCTCTTTCCACACAGTTCTACAATGAAATTAAATATGCATGTGCATTTAGAACTGATATTTCTTTATTTATGTAATTATTTGTCTGGAAAAAGTGATTTTTTTATTGTTCTTTAATCAATTAAAATTGTTTTTCAAACTTAAGTGTACTACACATTCAGCCTTTTCATACAGCTGTATAACTTGTTAAGGATTAATTCAAAATTTCAGAATCCCATAGTTTCACCCGTATGCCAGAAGAAATACGTTACGTTTCGAAATATAAGTTCCTAATTGATTTATTTAAAGCTAGGTAATACCTATCTTTATACGTCTATTGAACTTTATCGTATGTATGTTATATAACTATCGCTCTGTTTACTCTATTGTATTCGGTATTATCCAGATTTCACTAATCATGATAAAATTTGAAGCACATCACTAGTAAACACGTGGCAATGCTATATTTTAAAATAAAATAAACTTTTTTTTAAATTATACAACTTGTTTTGATATCAAATTTTCTAACTAAGAACTTCTCGTTTTACTAGGCACGTGTACTTAGTCATCCGCGTATTACCAATTCGTTCGTGACGTTTATTTCCTTTGTTTTTGTCTTCCTTATCAATTTAGATGAATTCGTTCATAAATTTTTAGGTGCTTTTTCTGTAATGGAAAAAAATTAACACCTTATTTAAAAAGTAGATAATAATATGTTATTATTAAAAACGTATGCACTCATTTTCTTGCGAAAGCAACTTAGCAATCATTGCAAAGAGAATACCATTTTATTTGGGCTAGAAATTATTTAATTTTCTTGGATTGCTACAAACATTTCTAAGAACATAAAACAAAAAGAATATTACATTCTAATTCGCCAAACCATTAACCGTAAGAGTATTCAAACATAAAACATAACGCACTGTAGGTTACGAAGAAAGTTATTGAATAATAAAAGAAAAAGTATGATTAACAATTACACAGAAAAAAAAAATCGCATTTCTTATTACCTTTTTTTATCCATTAATATATCCAATATATTACAACTAACGATTAAATACTCATTTCCACTGCACTTCAACATCAACAAAAATTGCTTATACAAAAGGAATATTGTATTCTAAATCTCCAAATCTAGAATATTTAAACATAAAACATAATGTCGAACGTACTATACTATAGGTTAAGAAGAAAATATTGAATAATAAAGGTAAAAATATGATTAACGTTTATACACACAAAAATAATCGTATTTTACATTATCCTTTTTTTATCCATTAATATATCCAATATGAAATTGTCTGTTGGTAGAAAATTAGAAAATATGAGTAATCATTCACTGAAAGAACTATTCCTACGAAATCGTGCTAGAAGAAATACTCTGTTTATATATCTAACCACATGAATTAAAACGCCCTCTTATCTACAAACAATCGTCCGACTTGCAAGCTTAGCTTTTCATTATAAAGAAGTCTTTTTACACTACTAACTATAATTTCAAGCAATTTAGGCACATTTTTGCGCTGGTAATAAGTCGGCTTGGCGCTATTATAGCTTCAACATAAATCTTAGCCCATACTGGCGCGTTTTTATCGTACACTTAAAAAATATTAAAATAAAAGAACGATGAAGAATATGATATTGGAAAAAAAGAAGGGAAGGAATAAGAAAGAAAAAAAATTAGGTGCTGTTAGTCTTCGTGTCAAAGAAAAAAAAAAAATTCTTGCAAGACCGGTTAGCCGTCCACATTTAAGTTTTGCCGTTGCAGACGAAATTTCTTTCTTTGTTTCATGTTAACGTGCACATTTTTAGCCGCCATAGAAGCTTTTATTTCTTGCTATTATTTCTTTCTTCGCGCCATCTAAGGAAGCTATTATAACAATGTATTCTCGAATAAGCTGACGGAAATTCTCTATCACTAAGGTGCAGTTATGAAAGGCGTGGGTGTAAAATTTGTCTCCATATTTCATTCACGAGCTTATCAGCTAGCTTTTTAGTTTTGAATTCACATCACTGTAACGTGTGAAATGATATGAGCCGCGTTCCTTATCAAAACAATATATCTATCTATACAAGCTGCTATTAAAAGAGTTGCCGCATAGTTAATTCCATACTATTATAAGGCTTCATTTCCCTTTAATTTGTACTTGATAATGGCTATTGCTACCAAATTCTTTTATAGTTAAGCTACACAAGCTTTACTTAATTATATATCAGGCATAGGGAATTATTAGTTCGAAATAAGTAATCTCTAATTTAAAACGAATTACTTTAGTACCAATATTAAAATTAATTTAAAATATATTTAAATAAATTTTAGATATGCGAAAAATATACATGTAGAAGGCTACAAATTCTCAAGTGGTTCCGTGCTACAAATTTTCAAGTTTTTATTTCTGAAAAGAGAAAAATTTCTGAAATATTACGATAATTTTTTAATTTTGATGTACCGTTTGTTGATATGTAGTTGAATACGTTTCCCATAGCGATGACATTGATTGCTTAATCGACGTGGAAAATATCCATTTTAGTATGAAAAGAATTATTGTACCATTGCTTTTCATTACATCATTTATTTGAAAATAAAAGATATAACTTTTAATTTAATTATTAAAAGATTTATTTTTCTTTAAAATGAGAAATTATTAGGATTAATTTACAAATGAATTAATAATTTTGATAACGCCTTGTAAGTTACTCATTGTTATTTCCAAATTTTATAGAGAAAATTGAATTACAGCAATTTAAAAAAAGGGGTACAACTGTGTAAAAATTTTCGTATAATTAAAGAAATTTACAGTATATTCTAATATATAATTGTGTTATATAAAAATAAACCATTAAGTTCGTTGTTTTATGAAACTGATATTTTATTTATAAAAACTGATTTCTGGGATTTAAAAGTGTTGAAATGGAAGTATAACAGCCATTTTCATAACAAACCCTCAACTTCACTCATCAAATAAGAAAACTTAGACGAAATTGAATTTACTTATGTGTTAAATTAAGCAGTTTCAATTTTAAGTAAGAAAAAAGTAACGTTTCACTCGATAGCTCACATTTTTATCTAGCACAATAAAATCAGCAGCATTTAAGAAATAAATATTTTATGAATTTATTTAAAACATCGCTTTAACATTTAAAATTTTCTGAAATATTAAATATCGAATATTAATTCTTAAGGTGTAATTTATTCTCGTTTACCTGGTGTAAAAAGATTTCAGGCACAATTTTGTTTTTAGTCGTCACAAACACAAAGCCTATTTTTAACTTTAAAAAAGGAATTTCAACGAAACTGTTTTTGTGCATTCGTTAACGGATATTTCATTCGCCCAATAGTTTTTTACAGACATAGTAAAAAAATATTAAAAGCTTCCCACTTTCATAAGTATCATTTATTTGAAGTAATTAAGCACAGTATAACTTAATTTTTGGTAAAATGTGTATACGTACTAAGTAATAGGCTCCAAAGGGGGATCCTATTTTCGGTTCGTCGTATCCACGATTGATGTAATCATTCATTGTCGGAACCTGGCAACCGGTTGGGAACCAGAACCTGGGGGAATTAATTGTCACTAATGAATATTATTAAGCACTCAATGATCTAATTCAAGAATTTTAGAGAATTCTGGAATATTTAAACACATGTGTGTTCCGCTTTAAATAATTCATATGCAATTTCTTAATTAAAATTCATTCCTGCACCTTAGGTATCTATAATTACACATATCGAATAGTTAAATCTAACAGTTACATTTTGAAAGCTGATAAGTTAATTTTTACAAATATCTGAAATAATTTTTATACTGTAAAGAGATAATCTTTTAAATAACTGTTTAAATTTTTATCATGACAAATAATAACGGGGAAAAACGGAAGTTTTCTAAATATGAAAATTATTGAAAGTAAATGGTTACTATGATTTGTATGTACGTTTTGTTCATAAATATTTACTGCACTTAAAAATATAAGTATGGGAAAACTCTTTATAAAAAAGGCACATGATTACAGAAACATAAAAGTGAGAAATTAGCATAAATAATGCAAAATATACAGAAAACAACTCATACTCATTTTAATAATTTTAATAAAAAATATTGAGATATTAACGAAACTAATATTTTATTTATAATATATCACTTAACGAGATTCTGCTTAGTTAAATGTTCAGTTTTTGTATAGGGATAAATGTATTTTTACAAAAAATTCAATATGGTTTTAATGGAATTTAAATATTGCAAAAGATTCATTTAAATGGCAAGAAGCATTCAGGCATTAAATTTACATATAAATCAATTGAAGTATGTGTCTCAAAGAAAGTGCACATCAATGCATCATTAATTATTAATTTTATTTAAGCGTCATTTCTTTACTGTTACCTTGAGATCGAAAATTCAATAGCTATTCAACTAATTATAGTAAAACTGTCTATCAAGTTGAGTTTTCTGAAACTTACCTCTTTAAATTCTGTATTTTCTGCAGCATTTTGTCAGTTTAAAACGCTTAAAAATTCATTCAAATAGCTTAAAATTAATTACTACTTAACGAAATAATAATCTCCTTACATGCAAATTTATTTTAAGAATCACTATTACAGATTATTTTAAGAATCACTATTACAGAGTAAGTTCAAAGCAAGAAAGTAATTTCATATTTCACACATCTCAGGCGTTCTATACGAATGAATGTATATAAAACTTGAATTATACGTCATCAACGGAAAACATTTGATAATTTCCTTAATAATTTCTCACGTTAACTTTTATCTATTATATAAAACAAAGACATTTTCTTAATTTTCGAAACTAAAGAATATATATGTGGAATAAATTAAAATCGTTTATCAACTAAAATACTTGAACCATATGAATAAAAAATTGCTTCGCATAAGTACCAGTTAAATTTAATCCCAGTTAAACTTAAAAGTTTATCCTTAGTTTTTTGCTCCTAATTTCAGTTACTTGTTTATGTTAAAGAACATTAATTAATAAATAGTGTTGATAAAATATCCACCTAAAAAAAGTTTTTAAAAAAACTGAAGCGAACACATGAAAAATATTTTTTTTTTCAGTCAATTAGCTTCGTAATGCGTGTGTGTGTGTGTGATTATGGCAAAGCCTCGAGGGCTATCTGCCTAAGAGGAGGGATGCCTTCGTGGAGGATCTGCCTAAGAGGAGGGATGCCTTCGTGGAGGATCTGCCTAAGAGGAGGGATGCCTTCGTGGAGGACTTTCTAAGGGAAACTGGCTCGTATACACGTTACACATGGGGAAAACCACGAAAACGCCCATGCAGCCAGCCCGTTCACGGGACTCGAACCTCGGACCGAACTACCAGTGTTCAGCGACTTTACCGCTCGGCCGCTGGTAGGCCAGCTTTGTAATGCACTAAGCGACTTGTTAATTTTCATATTTAAATATAAGAAACATTACGTTTTTTTCCTTATTTTAGCAAATTTAAACGTCCAGGGAAAAAGAAAAAAAAAATTATCGCAAACATGCGTTTTCAAGCTTTAAAAATTCGCATAATGATTTGTGAGCGCAAGGATTGAGGGATATTTTTACTTTTGCAATTAATATTTTTTAATTAATTAACAAATTTTTGCTGAAAAAATAAGAAGGAAATTTAAGCATTGAGGAACTGAAAATAAATAGAAAAATAATACCAGGTTAGCAGTTAATAGAACTTTAATATAGTTAACTAATAAAGATAATTCGTTGATGAATTTCTTTTATAAAATTTTATTGGTAATTTTCGTGAAAAATATAGTCTAAAAGAATTAGAAAAAGGAAAATGAGTAAGTTCTTGTATACTTACTCATCCTCTATTAACCTCTATTAACATTTGTTAATTAATTATCAAATCATAAAATATTATCAACTGTTATAAGTAAAATTAATTTTCTATTTATTTTCAGTTTTTGAATGCCTCAGTGACCTTTTTAATTTATTGGCAAAAATTTATTAGTTAATTAAAAAAGGTGAAAGTAAAAATATTTCTCATTCATTCTTGCGCTCACAAATCATTATGCGAATACGCAGTTACAGCTTTTAAAGCCTGAAAACACATATCTGCGATGTTATCGTCATACGATGACTTGTAGGTGCTTTGTTTTTTGCCACGATATTTTCAAGGACAATTTTTTTAAACTGCAAAGTTTTTGAACCGCTTTATTTTCGACGATTCTGTTTTGTACTACCATGTTTTAAAAAAGACGGTGTTTTCCCCTTGCGTTGTTTTGTCCGCGATGTTTTTGCTGCGATTTTTTCGCTTGTAACCGACGTTCCATTTACTTTCAAATCTTATTAGTCTTTAATTGCTTACAAGCTGAAAGAGTTAAAACCAACAAACGCGCTCTTCTTGATAAACTGCATAGCAGTTTACTATAGTAGCTGATATAATTTAAAATTATTTGATTTAAAATATAACTAACTGATAATTTTTGCGAATATTTGTAGAAGCTTTAAACCGACGAACAATGTAAGTAAGAATAATAGGAAGTACAAAATCTAACTAACTTATAATTTTGGGGAATATTCGTAGAAGCTCTAAGCCCGCGAACGATATAAGTAACAATAATAGGAAGTACAAAGTTCAATATATAACAAAAAGTAAATGCGCTCTGTCGTATTGATTATACACTAAATCAAAACCTATCATATCTATTTTGCCCATATTTGTATTTTTAATATGCACATGACCATGTGTATGTTCGTCTTAGAAAATACTTCGCTCTTCATAAAAATTGTGTTCTGTGTTTGAAGAAGTCCTCTTTCATTGATACAGGCATTTAATCCAGAGCCGAGCTATTTAAATAAGAATTTTGGCAACACCCAAATAATATGCAAAACCATTGTGTATTGGGCAGTAATACAACAGAGAATTATATCGTGCTTTAAATAAACCTTAAAACAGTTATTTTCCACTTTTATGTTGTAGAAATATTAGGTGTTTTTTTGGGGGGGAAGCACAAAAGATGAAAAATTAGCAACGCCTTCGCCGGGAATCGAACCACGGACCTCTGGATTACTCGCCCAGCGTGCAGACCACCACACCACGAAGGCACGCTAGAAAGGCGGGAGAAATACCTTATAATGTAATCAATTAAGAAAGATCCTAAGCTTCACTCAAGCTTCGTCTTCGGAACATATTTTAGTCGTTTCGTATTAGAATGATACTTTTTTAAATACCAGGAAATTTAAATTTTGGTACCTCTTTCTAGCACTTGAAACAGAGTAAGAAGCATCGGTTCTTCCCCAAGATCCAAGTAGATTATCTGGTTTATAAATGTCACTGTAATCTTTTCCCTTGTCGGCAGCAGAGTCATTATCAAAAACGCATCAGACCAAAACCACGTGATCTTTATCTTGATGTCGCGTCTCGCCGTGTGCTGGATAATTCACCCTCAGGAATAAGTCGAGAGATTTTGAATGACTTCATCACGTTATATACTTGACAGGAAGTCATGCGTTTATGTTTAATATTCCATTTCTACTGTAATGCGAAAATGCTGGGTTTGCATGTTGTTGATGTGATGTAACATGCATATTTGATGATCTGTTATTTCCTCCTGTAGCTTGCAGAATAGCACAATGAAAATGTCATCTCTCTCTCTCTCTCTATCTTTTTAAAATCTAATTTATGTTTGAAAACATTATAACATTGCATTAAAATTACACCTATCAATTCTGTACATAATGAGCGACAAAATGTCGCGAATATTTTGCATTCGTATATGAATTTCCTACAACACTGTATGGAAAGTGCCACTCTATATAATTATTTTTCAGATATTATGCGGATATACGCTAAAAATGACATGAAAATGACGTAACGCTGGAACTATTAGACGCGTATAGCAAGGAGAGAGGGAAAAAAAAAAAAAAAAGTTATATTTTCGCTAAAGAAATTTACGATTTCATGAAATCGAGAATGAGAGTGAGCAAGAATATGATGTGCCGGAAGGAATTAGAAATATCACGATCAGAAAATTTCTAATACCTCAAATAATATTTTTTAATTACAAAAAATTCAAAGCTTAAAAATACAAAATATCATAATTAAAATATATGTAATATATTCGGATTCCGGTTTAATACCTTTAGCAATTTTAAGATAAACATGAACGTCAGGCCCAAATGATTTAAGAATTTATTCTTACGAAATTACGATACAGAGCATAAAATCTAAAACCAACTGTTAAAAACAACAGGGACAAATGAAGCTTGCTGTTATATTATTTCACCAAAAATGAATACCACTCGGACACTTTTGCATTTATTTAATGAATAATAATAATAAAAAAGACTTAATCATGTTAGAAATGCACTTTTCTCATGGGGTAACCTGAGCAAGTCGCTCGCAGAAGACACATTCCGCAATAGATAACAATTTCAATATTGTCAGGGAAAGAAATTCACGCTGTGAAAACAATGATGCTTTCTTTGATATGTGGAAAGGGTATTTTCAAACAAACAAGTGCTGGGATCTGTGAATATGCTTGAGATATTGGTTACGACCTCAAAATGTGATTCAACATAAGCCATGCAATCGTCTACGGTTAAAAGTTTAACATTAAATTTAGAAGAAGGAAAGCTGAGAATAAGCTGAGTCAATAGTAATTAGTGAAGTGGAAAATTATGAAAATGCTTCTTTAAAAATCATTTTAAAAAACATGCATGTAATATATGGTTAATGATTTGCGCATCAAATGCATAGCTATTTTTTGTGTACATAGCTAGATTTTGGAGTATTGTTTACTGTAATTTTCATTTTTCTACTTTACACTTAATTTTATTACTTTGCACTTAAATAATTCATTTTAAAAGTTCAGATTCACATGCATCGGAATTAAATTTCTTCGTTCTGCAGGTAGATATTTGATATATGTATATATATATGTATTTTTTAAATCTAAAAACAAATGCTGTTTGGTGATATGAATTTAATATTTTCAAGATTAATTGTTTGATTTTTGTTACACACACATGATTAATAGTGTGAGAGCATTAAGTCGTGAGAATAAATTTATCAAAAAGAAGAAAGAAAGCTTGCAAATCAGGAGCAAAATGAGACGATGTATGGCTCAACTACGCAGCAGAGTATTTTTCCTCACGGAAAACAGGCGTTATTGAAACACTGGGGCAGTTGCATTGAATTTAGTAACGACTACACAAAGAAGTGATTATTTTTACTATTTCCTTTGGCATATATTTTATTATTATATAAATAGTATCAAATTATGTCTGCATAAAGATTTTTGGGCTGCATATTATTTCCAAGTGTTTTTAGTGTTGAATTACTATATGCAAAAGCAAATATGAAACTTGTAGTGGAAAAGATTAAGTAAAGAACGTAAACTTGAATATGAAATAATTAAGAATGCCTGTTAGGGATGATCTAAGAGGGGAGGTAATGCTCCAAGAGTGGCTGCACTCAATGGAAGGGACCAAGAAATTTTGTGCTATGTTCTCGGTCTTATCCTCAGTTCCTCGTGATTTAATACTCCTATTTTCTTAGTTTTTCTCCAACCACGATTTTTTCTGCATCCTCCTTCAATTCAGTTTTTGTCTCTTCTCTTTCAGGATCCACATGAATACTATTATTTGTTCTTCTGCGACTGCCATTCTAATGCGACTGCCATGTCCTATCCAAGTCTATCTTCTTTGGGTTGAAAAGCTGTGTCTTGTTAAAGGAGTAAATGAATGAATGATGTAAATATAAGGTTACATATTGATTTTTCTTCGTATTTATCTCATTTACAGATTTTCTCTCTTATTTTCTTCTTTTTTTTTTTTTTTTTTTTTAATCTCTTTTTTTTTTTTTTTTTTTTTTTTTTTTTTTTTTTTTTTTTGGTGGGGGAGGGGGGGCTTTTTTCGTTTAACAGTAGATATCTCAACGTATCTTTTCGTATAGGATTTAAAAGGGTAAAATATATAGCACAGTATGCGTTTATCATTTTCTCAAATTATACTAACATTTTTCGAGTCAAATATAGCATTACACTTGCTTCCTTTTTGCTTATTGTTAGCCTTCACTTTCTCAGAGTTCTCAGGAAGTCATAATCACAATGTAATAGCATATTTGAAAGGTACAAATAAGCGTCCCCAGGTAGCGAAATCAGATTTTTCGCACGATTATTGCGTCAGGCTACACAGGTGAAAGCCGCGACGTGAAATCGGTATTGTTATCTAAGCCAGGGCTAATTCGACGGGTCCGGATCAAATGACAGACAGACAGCAGAGACGGGCGGGGAAGCGATTATAATAACTAAACAAAATAAAATATGCGACGAAAATTTTCTCTACAGATCTCTATTCCCCCATGTCGATTCTTTTTCTTTTTAAATCATTGATGCGCGTCGGCGCCGCGCTCGTCTTGGTCGCGGCGTCGCGTCAAAAATTGTTGACGTGTCACATCCACCCATTCTGTCTCTTCCCTCCCTCGCTACCGATTCTAAAACTCCCCATCGGTCGCGTGAGGAAAATTCAAGCGACAAATCCGATGGCTTGGCGCAATTGGCGATTTCTTTTCGTAACCAAAAATAATCTTGAAGATCCAGCACCTCTTTCCAGAAGCCCCAACGCTACAAAACTCAACTCAGCTGAAGTTCTCTTAACCAAAACCAGCTTAATCGGAATAGGAGATCATTGAATCAGGATTCAAAAATTAGTCCCTTCTAATTTTTCAAATCGACTTTCACTATTTTATAATTTTACAGTGATGCACAAAAATTATATCACTTCATACCAGTTGAACCGTTCATAAATGCTAGTCCAAGTATTATGCATGTTAACTTAATTTCTTATTCCAAGGAAACATGCGGAGTATGAGTTACAAACTATCAGTCGAAAACTCTATAAATATGAGTATGTGTTAGTAACTGTAATGATATCCAGAAAGCGCAAGTAGCATGGGTTATCAATATACTTTCTCTGGATGTGATTTAGCAGGAATCATTGCATGTTTTGCCGCCGGGTTGATTGTTATCAATGCTTTGAGAAATATTTAATTATTGATAGTCTGTTTCTAAAGTGCGAAAGTTCAATAATTCGATGCTGTGCAATTGCAATAAATGCCCAAAAAAAAAAAAAAAAAAAAAAAAATTTCAAGATTATTCAGTCGATGTCTGTAGATCACATTCGACAGATATTTAACACATTTTTATTGCAAGGGACTCGAAAATTCTACGCAAAGGAGAAGATGGGCCAATAATAATAATAATAATAATAATAATAATAATAATGTAGAGAAATTCTGCTGTAACACGTAATTTCTAATTTATATGCTGAGGAGATTTAGATGGAAGATCTGGGGGATCTGCGAAACAGTTTGTGCTAACTCCCTAGAAAGGCATTAAAAGCGAACAGGTATTATTAATTAATTTTCAATTTTTGTTTGTCTTTATTTTCTTCCATATTTTTGCACGAACATATTACTTTGCTTTTATTATTTAAATGAAAATAAAAGATGTATAAAAGGAGAATGTAAATTTTTGTTATGCGAAATTTATTCAGAAATAGCACAGTGACTGATAATTATCTATACGAAAATATGCTTCAAATGTAAAAAAAATACTTCACCTGTTATGAAAACGTGACTGAAAATCAACAAGCCGGGATGTCTCCTTCCCTTTCAGTTTCAATAAAGGAATTCTACGGTAGATCAGAGACTTCTTTGTTTAAACGATAATCTCTGTTAAAAATCTCGACTATTACTGATCTCTTTAAATGCATAGAGAGAATTTTTTAAATGTTCATTTTTTCCGTCCTTACAAAATCTGCTGAATTTTAAAATACGATCTAATCGGGTAAGCGAAAAATTGTACCACAACATTATAACATTAATATAACCCTAGAAAACAAAATTAAATCTATGTAGTTTAAAAATAAAATAGTATCATTACCATTTTAATAGTTTAAAATAACTTTTTCCTTTCGAAAGTTAATAAAACTATGCTACTGATAAAAGCGCCAAGAAAGCGATATGAGTGAAATATGGTAACCACGGCATTTTAAACATTCAAGCGGAGGAGTTATAATAAGTAAATAACGAAGAATAAAAAGAATATCATAAGAGGCGGTTATGGGAAGAGCGTGCAAATTTTGGATTCGCCTCCTTCTGTAAACCGTGCTCCGATATTTTTTGTTTATTTACGTTTGTCCCTTTTCTTTTTACATCGCGCCACCTTGCAGGGTGAAATCTTAAATTTGATCATTTTTTATTCAAAAAGAGGGCGTATTTTCTGTAAGAACGATTGATGAACTTTTCTTGGCGATATCTATTTTGGCGTGGTGATGTACAGTTCTGTTCTACAACGAAAACTATAACCATCATCAAATTAGGAATTTAAAAAGATTACATTAAAGGGTATTGTTTTATTTTAAATTCGGCCTTAATGATTTACAACAAGAAAAAATAAATTTTATTTGTGTATAATTATTTTAATATTATAATTCCCCCTTTCGTTCTCTTTTCATAAACATATATACCATTTTTTATCTTATGTGTAAATACGTTTGTCTTTCCACTCTTACCAACGCACACCAAAAATATGCGGCAAAAAAGTATTAATTTTTTAACCTCGCTATTTATTCTAACATCTTATTTAAATTGAAAATTATGTAGAGATTACACTATCTGGAAACAGATATCGTTATTACCTTGGGTACATTTAGACCTGACAACTAAGAGTGTTAAGTAAAAAAATATGCATCTTAATGTAACCTTTTTAATTATCGATACAATTATACCTATCTTTTATGTAATTTTAAGGAATAATCAAAACTTGTTATTAAAATTCCATGATTAAAAAATGCTGTAAAATCATTAACTAAAACTTGTCTCACGAATTGTACTTATTCATTCTATTAGGTAGATACAGTAATTTCTCATTATGTGCAGAAGTTACGGCTCCTTCAATATAACGATTAGGACTAAACCGTGGGTAATGAAATTAGAAGACTTTATAAAACTGTGGATTCTGTGTAATATTAGCTGTTCATACGCAACTGAAATAATTTGATTGAAACGAGGGTAACATAAATCAACACTGGATCAAGAGGCCGACTCTAAGGGTGGTGGCATGGAGCTCTGTACTTAACTGGAACAAAAATGTGTAAAAAAATTAACCTGAATCTGATTTTCCTTGTAGTAACACGCCGATGGTAGAAAGTCTCTCTGTCCGGTAAACAAAGATATCTCCGTTTTACACTGAAAGAAATAAACACAGAAGCTTTTTTTCAAGTATTACCAGGATTATACAATGAAAATAGATTTAATATAAACATTAATCAATATTTAAACTGTAATAAGGTGGTTATAAAAAAAGTTATGTTAACAATTTTTTTTTTTTTTTTTTTTTTTTTTTTGAGTAATTTTTTGTAGAGCTCTAATAAATTTTGAATATATCATTTAAACTTTGGTTCCTGTTCCGTGAGAGGCTTTAGAATGTTTTGGGTGTCTGCTACAGCAAAAATTACCGTTTCGTTTATATTTTCAGTTACAGTCTGTATTTCGCTGAATGGTTACCATGTAGGATATCATAACACTCATATCCAGAATTCTGTCTTAAATAAATACTTTTGTTCATACTTGAGGCAACAAATATTTAACAAGGGACGTTGAATTTTATTTATTTAATAATCGACTCGGTTACAAACCTCGGTTGCATTCATAATTTTTCCGACTAAAATATTGTGGATCCTGATATTGGTTTACCAGGTTCGTCAATGGACTTTCAAAAGTTTTTACGTAATAGGCCTTAAAATAGAGTCATCCTTATTTCTAATGGCAACACAGGTGAAATATTATTTTATTTCCTTTAACTCGATTCAAAGAATTTCAAGAACTGTATGTAACCTGAGAACTGTCATTCAACCAAAGAACTTTTAACTGTATCTCTGCTTCGAACAAGAATATTTACTAGCCCTTCAAAACGCTGGCAATTGATTCGTATCAAGAATTCATAGGTTTAGTGATTTACAGACAAGGTAAATTCATCAACAGGCCATTTGCGTTCTGACAAAATATCAAACTGATTTTAGTAACTTCTTTAAGCTTTTTGTTTTTCTTAAGTCATAGATAACAAAGGATCACAGATAATTGATCCAGATCATGCATCCATATTTGTGCTCATGGTCATTAACGGGCACAGAAAATTAATGTCATAGTCATTAATTGTTTGTGACATGGTCGTCACTTGCTGAGATAATGGTAAGGTCCAGCTGATACATAAGGCCTTGTCCAATCTACAGACGTTCAATCACAGCGCCGGATAAAAAAAAATAGACTGTAGGAGCTGCTGCCGTAGGTTCAAGTAAAATAGGGCTCCAAATATACCCCTAAAAAAATTTCTTTTTTAAATTTTGATCTTAATATTGATGTACACTAGAGACATCTGGGGTACTAGGACCTCAGAAGGATCACCAGCCTAGACACAGCATTCTCTCTGGGATTCCAAAACCTCCACCTTTCCATCGCTTTATGAGAGAGAAATAGAATTATGAAGAATTTTAGGAGGAATTAAGAGGTTTAAGAGTTTAGGAGTTCTGGGACAGGAATTAGGCTATGCATACGGTGATATTTGGGCTGCATAGAATTGCATTAAAGAAAACAAATTATATAGAGAACAGTTAATTTATATCGTAATATAATCTTATTCCATAAAAGATGTAAAGACCCCTTTCTCAGGGAAAAAGAAAATAGCATTATTAGCTGGAATATTTCTCTGAAAAGCAAAACTGAATACGCCATTGACACATTGCATCAAAAGCATTTCCTTTGACTTCTTAATTGACTTTCATACTTAGGATTTCAGATACTGCTATAAAGAGTCTAATTAAAGGTTAGCGTTTTAATTGAATAATCAACATTACATCCCCCATGAAAAAAAAAAAAAAAAAAAAAAATACTTTTTTTGATGAAAAAGACTCAAGAGGTTACATTCAGATGTTCAAAAAGGGAATATTGACTGAGATCGATCATTTTCTTTGTAGGATTACTTTTATTTCTTTTTCCTCTTCGCAAGTAGGCTTGATCTCAAGGGGGATATAATACTTTACGTCTTTAGAATTAATACAGAAAATAATGTAATCTATTAATAAAACGAATATTTACATAAGCTCATTCCGTTCGGAAAATTGATTGAGTGTGATATAACATGTATTACTGTCTTCACTGCTTATAACTTAATAAGTCTTCAAGATTTCATTTAATACATCTCTTTTTAAGTTGATTTATATTGATAATTCAGTAAGGCATAACAGTATGCAGCTCTTATAAAGTTCAGTAATTTAAATTACTCAGTTTATCGAAATATAATCTGAATAAATCAAAAATTACTTGACTTCCATGAAGAGGTCGTATTTTATAATACATCTCGTCACTTAAATACAGATATCGGAAAAACTAAATTTAATAATAAAATATTTTTGCATTTTCCATTTAGTGATGAAAAATTATAAAAATATACCAAAATACTCCCTTATTGTGTACTCACTCGATTATAAGAAACAAATAGTTTACATCTACGTGCTGCTTATTATTATTTCAGAAATGAGAACTGGAGTTATTAAAATGACCAGATAATTTGTTACAGGTTGTTGTCTTAAAAAGATTAACTTGAATCTGTTTTTCACTGTATTAATATGCCGAAATTAAAGCGATATATTGGAAAGTATTTTCCAAACAAAAATTGGTTTGTGATTTTATTAAACTTAATCAGAAAGAGAGAAATACTGATGCAGCTAGTCTGTTTCAGAGAGGCTTTACGAAAAACGAAGATTATAATAAGCATATCAAATAATTCCAGAAGGCTGGAATATGATAATGCAAATATTAGTGGTACACTATATTAGCTGCTGATTGATCGATTCTAAATGGAAGGTAAACTATACTGGAGAATTCAGGTATTTTTCCTAAATTCCACGTAAATGCAAATCAAAGACAGATAGGCTTTGAATAACTCTGGTGCAATAATTAATTTAATATTTAAAAACGAGATTCCATTGTATTTATTTTGTAAACATTATTTCAGTATTTCCAGTTCATATTGATTTACCAGTTCTTAATCATTAACGACGAATAACAGTAGCACTGCCACTAAAACGTACAAAATAGTGAACGGCTCGGGTTTACATTCTTTGACAGGTGTCCTGAGATCTATTGTACTCCACAATATTTCACCGTAAATTAAATCCTCAAGGTTTAAGCCAGTAAAGTCAAAACTGGACAAAAGAAGAAGAAAAGCCAGAGGAACCATTTAAAGCACCTGAATCCCCAAAAGGAAGATGGGCTTGACAAGGATAAAAGAAGAGATATCATTGTTTAAAAGTGCCACTGGAAGACTGATCTTGAAAACGGCGACAAGAAGCGATCTTAGAGTGACGTTCTAATCTAGGAAACCATTCTTCCCTCTCACCAGAGACCACAGAGAATGAATAGAATGTTTTTCAGAGAAAATACGAGGAAGGGATTACAATGATTGCTCCTAGTCCGCTGACAAAAGTCAACTACCGAACTTTGTCAATTAAAAACAAAGTGTATACTAAAAGCAAATAAGTAAGGATGCAAATAGTAAAATATGACCTATATATTATTGGAACTAATGAAAGAATTATTTAAAAATATTGGTACCGAATTAATCCTTAATCCTATATGCCCTAATCCAAAAACATCTTTAATATAAACCCAGTTCTGAGGAAGCTTTTGAATATTCTGACACAGATATTCTCAAAATGTGGGTCGTAAGACAATTTTTGATGGATCGCGGAAAATTTTTGAAATACGTTTTCTGATTGTATAATTATGCATATTTACTCGCAATTACGAATTTATACGAAGTATTAGTCGATTACACGCATATTTATTTATTATTACTTTATTATTACCCCAAATGGGCGTCAGCCCAGAAAGGCTATTAGTCTCAAAACGACATTTTGCGTTGAATCACTATGAAAGTCTGAATTACTTTTCAAAGTGTTGCCACCAAATATTATCGTCCTGTATTATATTTAAAGAAATTAAATAATGAAGAATCTCCTTTAATATATATATATATTTATATATCTATGTGTGTGTGTGTGTGTGTTTCACGCATTGTGAAAAAACGACGGTACCTAGAGCCATCCAATTTTGAATAATGTAATTCTGCACCCGAACATGGTACCTGGAAGCACGAATTTGGAATTTGTTTTATTATCTCTTTCGTATTTTGTAAAACTTTAACGAAATTTTGATTAACAAACTAAACAGTTTCAAAGCGAACAATGGCAACACAATACAGGGGAGGAAACATCTCCAGCGCGCGAGACTGTCTATCTGAAATTCTAAGGATATGCTATTTTTAAATATTTTGGGATATTGCTGTTGAGTTGAATTTTATGTAGTTTAAGCGCAAAGAACATGTTATTTAATAAACAAAGGTAACACGCAAAATGTTAAAAAAGCGCCCCTTTAGGCGTAATATAAAATCTGAAAGCTTTCAGATTTTTTTATCTGTTTTATTTTATTTTATACTTTTTGTATTAATTTCTTCTAAGAATGTCATTGCCGCCTTCTCTTAAGAGCAACTTTATTTTTGAGAGCCGTGACAAATCAAAAACATATACATGTGGGTAATTATAGATCGCTATTATATTATGCGGGTGCCCATGAATCCCAATAACATGAATCGCGTATTGGTCGCAAATGTAAAAATTTTGATGAACACTGTTCTAACAGATTATGAATTTTAAGTGGTTCAAAACATTACTTGTTTCAGCCTTGCAGCTGTCTCACATATGCACCTCCCTACTGGTATTGAGGTTAGTGGCGCCAACTGCCGTACCGGCAGGCCCAGGTTCGAATCTCGCAGAAGGTATAAATATTTGTAAGCATATAGGGTTTGTATGTCAAAAAGGCAATAAAAATATACGGTGAGCCGAAAGTTCTCTCCAAAGTTTGTAGCAGAGCAAGCGGTTCAAGAGCCCCTAGGACCCCCACTCAGGAATTTTGGAGTATCTGCTCTCTAAATTAATGCGAAAGTTCTACAATTAGCATACCCGACGATGAGACCTATGATAATGCACAGGTGCGTTGTTCCAGCCTGTTCTTGTCCCACATATGATAACTAACATAACTAAGGGTATTCAAGTAGGAATAAATAAGAAGGCCTACATATGGTAAATAATATGAGGATTGTTTTATTATATATCTCAAATGTTCAGCAACATGTACAAGACGGATATACTAAAAATTCAGCATTATTATTTTCAAAGACATTTTGCAGTGTGAATTTAGTACGCTTGAATCAGTAAATGTGCGTCTGCCGGCAGCTCTTTTTTTATTCGTCGGGATGACATTAATCCGTTAGGCACCACAGCCTTAGGCGGAATGCCATCTCGACGACGAGAAGTCTGAATTTAGTTCCGGCTTTGACATTAAGTATGAATATTTCCACTAAGAATGGGCCCATTAGCGGCCGAGCGGTAAAGTCGCTGAACACTGGTAGTTCGGTCCGAGGTTTGAATCCCGCGAACGGGCTGGCTGCATGGGTGTTTTCGTGGTTTTCCCCATGTGAAATGTGTACACGAGCTAGTTTCCCTTAGGAAGTCCTCCATGAAGGCATCCCTCCCCTTAGGCAGATAGCCCTCGTGTGCTTTGCCATAATTAAATACACAACACACACACCACTAAGAATGAATGTAAAAGTTAAATTTTCAATGAAGACTTCAGATATTAGTACTGAGTTTTAATTAAAATGTTTTCCATGTTCTTCTGTCTCGAATGTTATTTAATAATTTTCACATTAGTTTGCGTCTAATATGTTTTTCTTAAGAGTAAGAAAATCTATCATGTCAGTAAATTTCGAAATTCATCCATAAGGATTTCATTGTAACATTTAAATGAATCGGTATTCATGGCCACAAAATAAAGTATAAAAAATTTTTGAAAGAAAAATAGGAATTGAAATACGGCAATTAATAGCCATCGCTAAATTTTATAATGAATGTGTGGATGAAGTTCTATTGCAAATAAAACTATGTTTATAACTAAACAAGTAAATAAAATATAAATGTGGAAATACTAGCTTTAAAAGAAATTTAGACGAGAAAGGTCTTACTTTATCCCATTTTGTATACGTTAAAATTTACCAAAATGGTATTCTGTAGTAATTAAAACTATTTACTTTATGGAACAGTTAACTTTGTTGTTCGAATAAGCAGCAAAATACTATCTATGGCCAGGTTCCCTTTTATCAGACCTTGAAAATAATAAGAAAAACAACTGACAAATTCAATCTGAAATATACATAAGCAGTGAAAATACGAAATACTTGAATAACAATATTTTGCTTCTCGAAGAATGGAAGCCTGAATCAAACTCTCTTGAAATAAAAAATTTAAATTAAATTTGAAAAATAATAAATTCGCTAAAATTAACACCAGACTAAGTTTCCTTATCTTAAAATGCCAAATGTTTAACAATTAATACTAAAACGTTAAATAAAAACTTTTTCAGTGAAATTTTTATAGCACCTATTTAGGAGATTTTAATTGAATTTTCCTCTATAAATTCTGTAAATGTTGTATTATAAAATAATAAAGACTACGAGAGACCTGTATTACAAAAGAATAAAGACCCGCATTATAAAAGAATAAAGACTACATTTCGATACATGCAGATACAGAGATTGCGATGCAAACGTCCGCAGATATTCCCAGTTCGGATTTGACTACTTTACAACACTGGATTTAAAAGGAAAAGGAAATCAATCCTTTATCTACACTAGCAAGCTTTTACAATTGTCAACGACTCCTTAAACTATATGAGGTGTTGAAAAACCTCACAATCTTTAATAAAACCCTTGTTTATACATTTTTATAGTCTCAACGTGAGACCCCGATTCTTTTACTTGATTGATATAAATTTCGGCAGCCACGCATCATTATCTCCTCGTTCACAAAACGGCACGATAAGATGCTGACGGAAGTGTAAACGATTCGCAGTATCAATGACAAACTCTCAGCTCTTCCGAAAAAGAAAGAGGAGGTCCGTTCAAGGTTGACGTTGTCCACCACCATCGCGGTCGGACAGATAACATCTCTCGGCGGGGACTTGGGTGTAGCTACGAACAGTTTTCATCTTCTTTTGGTGACAGGAGGGGGCAGACACTACATACTGATGGTTATCGAGTAGCTTTTTGGCTTTCGAGAGAGTTAGCTCTGTTTATTTGTTATTCTCCGCTCGGGAAACGCCTTCAGAGAGTTTAGCTTGACTTCCTTTTTTCCATTTTCAATCAACGAAGACAGCGAACGTTTTCCTCGCAGAATTTATATAAATATTAACTACTATCATAGTTAAACATCATATATATCCCTGCTGACATTATTTAAGAATCTGCTTCTACAAATAAAGGCATGATCCTAAAAACAGGATTTCTGAAATTTTGAAGCCAAATAGGAAACGATATACTTCTTTCCGTTATTTTTTCAAATGTGTCCACACATGTATTTACTTCTGAAATGAAATAAACTTGGTGCTCATTGCATAACCAAAATTAAATTTGAGTGCGTGGAATATGAAAAATAATGAATTTATTTATTAAGAAAAGAAAAGTATGAGTATAATTTTATGAAAAGGAACAAGTACTAGCGAGATCCAGATGAAACATATATTAATATGATTTCTGTTCCGAAAATCGCTAATACGAGCAGTATGTCTCTACATGTCTGAAAGCTAGTTGCAGGAAAACGATGTCAGACTCAGAAAAGAAACAATAGGTATCCTTCTTCTACATGAATTTCCTTATGTTCCTTCTATTTCTTTCTTTCTTTTTTTAATTACAGTATTAGAATTTTCTGCTCTACTCCCTTTTTAAGTACATCATGCGGTCCGCACTGTTATACACTATAGCTATTTAGCCCACCTGAGATACTGAGTTTGGCCTGCCTGATCTCGTGGTTAGGGAAGGCTGCCTGCTAATTCAAACTCCATAGGGCGGATTTGAATTTCGCTTAAGACTCGGAGGTTTGTTTGTATGTCATTACTTCTTTCTCGTGAGCATAATATCGGTCTATCCCTATGGTGCATCATCGGCAGCGCTCATGATGATGAGACTGTTAAATGATCAGTGGATTCGGCTATTCCCGAGGAATGCTAATGCTATACACGAGGAATCTCGAGAAGCTAAAATATCCGGCCTTTTGACAAGGATAGGGGGAGAAAGCTCTCAAAACATAGACCGTTTTTAAAAGACTCAGGCTGTAGGTATGGAAAGGGGAATAACCATAATTCTTTACTATTTCCAATTTTGTGCTCAGCAAAATTTTGGTTTCTTTTCCAAATGATCGACTAATGACAACGCAAATTATATTCGTAATAAGACTTCCGGTGCAAATCAGAAAAAAAAAAAAAAAATTGATTAAAATTAATTAATGTATTAACTTTTATAACCCAATTAGGGAAAATAGGGATATTAAAATGTAAAAGTATTGATTTAAGTAAATTGTATTTAACAATTTATTGTTTTAACTGAATATTTCAAAACTTTGCTAGTCCATAATCTTTCCTTTCGCAATACTTTTTTACTTTTAAAATTGAAGATTTCAAAACTTTGCTAGTCAATAATCTTCAGTTCAACTAGTCAATCCTTCCGCAATAACTTTTCACTTTTTAAGTAACTTTGATGCCGTACTTCTCATTAATTTTAAAATTATTTTGAGTCAGTTTAATTCTAAAGACATTAATCCTACACGTTTCAGATAGGATTACTTGTTCAATACAAACATGCAATCTTTGGCATAATGTATTTAATACAGTTTTTAGAGTCATTAGGTTATTTTTTAAAACAGGAGTGACGAAAAATCAGCAACATTCTCGCCGGGAATCGAACCACGGACCTCTGGAATACGCCACTACACTACGAAGGCATGCTAAGAAGGCGGGAGAAATACCTTATAAGTTCGCTGGTATTTTACTTCTTAATTAAAGTCATACTAATTATGCTGTATCACTTTAATTATACTAATTACTAACACATGTGATTTAATTTGACTACTTTATATGTCACATAATATACAAATCTCAAAATTCCATTAACTGATTAAGAGTATTAGCTGATTGAGTGAATAGTGACAACTTATGTTAATTGTATGTATGGTATGTAAGAAAATAACAACATAATCAAAGAATTTTCAGAAAAAATATGGTAAAAGACATTGAAAGATAGAGCATTGAATTTTAAATGCACTGAAGAGCATTTTATTTAAATACTTAAGTCTTCTTTCTTCAAAAGCAAATTATTGAGCAAAAGTATTGTTAATTCTCCTTAAATACTCAATACGTCGATAAATTATCTTTAAAGAAGACCGCAGAATTACCAATAAATAAGATTCAGAATTTTTCATTTCATAATGTTCAATTTGAAAAAGACTTCAATTTACACTTTTCAAATTTTGCAACTGGAACGTATTTACAACAAAAAAAGTTATCTAAGTTTTACTCAGGGAAATATATATATTTTTTAGTTTTTGCATATTCATATAGAATTTTAACTCATCAGTAATACAGTAAAAGAGAATTGTAAGGAAAAATCGTCGTAGGTTTCACCGGTTACTGTTATATCTTTGTTCGATTACACGCTTAAAAATATCCCAGGTCTATGTTGAAAATAAGTAAAGTATTATAGCATTATCAGCTACGGGTAAGTCACTCAGATAAACTTAGAATATATATTTAGGTAAATTCTCATTTCACAGTTAAGTAAATTTTCCATAATGAAAAGATATATCTGGGGGTAATTCGCTCATCTAGCTCTGCAAATTTTGTTAACAATTCATTATTACATTGTTTAATAAATTTTGCACAGGAAAGGTACATTTTTTGAAACCTGCATTCATGTCAAGGTATGCATGATTTTTCGGGTTAATTTCACATCAAGAGCTATTAACTCAAGGTAACTTGGGTAACAGTGAACAGTAAGAAACAGTTTGTAACGGATATTCATTTCAAGTATATGTGCCCTTCTTGTTAGCCGAAGATACAGTTATTTTGATTGCAATTATCGCTAAACTCAAAGAGGATAGAATGATTTATAAAATCGTCTTCAAAAGAGCATACATATTTTGTCTTTTGGAAAGCCATGTGCACCAAATAGTTCAACCCACCCATTGCCAGATTTGGATGGCATCCGAAATAGAAGTCACTCCGGTACCGCAGCAATCTGAATGACCGCGTCCGACGCACTCCTTCCCTTTTCTTTCAGCATGGGACAGGGGGTGGACGGCTGGGAACACCCTTTCTCCGACTGTCACGCGAGGCGACAAGGGCCTCGAAAAGACTACTCCCGACTTTTTCCCGGCGCATTTTCCACGCTGATTAGCAATGAATGACGGACAGATCGGCGACGATCCCTTAAACTTGTTTGAAGACACGATGTTTATGCCCGCGGGATACATAAAACGGAAAACAGCATAATGGGATGGAATCTTTGTTTTAACTGAGTTCCTACGATATATGATTTTGAGACAGTATGTATGGATGTCATTCACCAAGAGAAAGAGAATGTGTCAAAAAAGGAGACAAAAAAAAAAAAAAAAAAAAAAAAAAGAATTCCTGTCATACTGAATAATTCAGGCAATTATTAATTACGCTTTTGAAAACTATATATGAAAATTACCGATGTGTTGCTTTTGAATTGTTCTAATGCAACTAATTGTGACATCAGCTGGGGCTATAGAAGCCAGCTGATATATACATACAGTAGTATACAACAGACTAGCTAAAAAGAAATTTTACTAATTTAAAATACGTGTGATGATTCAGGTTCCCATTCAGTGGACCTGAATGACCGCACGTCTTTAATTTCCAAGAGATAATTTGAGTTTTATGATTAATATTTATCTGCAGTAATTCTTAAAATTATCATCTTTTTACCCTTGTTTTAATTTAAAGATCCTGAGAAAATGTGAAAAATTCGAATTTTTACTTTTGAAAAATAATGAGAAACGGAAACCCAGAATTAAATGGTTTTATTACATAGTTCATTTGCGTGCATGTAATAAATGTAAATGTATTTTTTAAATGTTTGTTTTTAAATTTGTTATCATTTAAATACAAATCTGAAAGGTTGCTTTGGTTAAAACTTTTTAATATTAAGCAAAAGTTTATTCTTTTTAATTCCTGTTACTCTTCAGATCCAGAAACTTCAAGAAATAACGAAAAATTATATAGAACTTGAATATGAATTCTGATTCAAGAAATTTAAGATTCGTACTAACTCGGAGTGACCATTAAGACAAACTTCCACACAAGAGGAACTATGTCTACGGAAACAGACTTTAGAAGCTTGTGCTTGTGTGTCACATGATCCAACAAAGAGCTGCGGAGCCCAACAAATTATATCAATGGCCACATGGGAATCTGGTATTCATTGATAGCCACAATGTCATTTACGTTGTTACTGCATCTGATAAAATTCTTAGAGATATTTCTTAATCTCAGAGATATTTATTAACGAAAAATATAAGTATAACATTCTTAAAGTGAACTTTCAACAACAATGTATAATTTGATAGCCGTAGTAACGGTTCACAAGAATATGTTCAAAATATCCGTCTGAAAGGATTGCTGTGATTATATTTTTTTTTTTTTTTTTTTTTTTTTTTTTGCCGCTCAAATTAAAAGTCGCAACAATTGAAATTTATACTAAAGTAATTTAAATGATCTTCAGTTTCGTATCTGATCACAACTTTGTATACTCTACTTGCAAGTTCGTAGGTAAGTTTGATGCGAGTTGAGAACGGAATAGCAGACACATTTGAAGGCAAATGTTTCAGCTCAAAATATTATAAAAAATGGTTATCAAGACTAAATATATATATCTGCCGCTTACATAACTCTAGACAGAACGCCAGAAAGAACTGAGTTGTTTGATTATGTGTTAAAATTTCTGGAACACTCCGGATATTCTACAGATATTTAAAAGCAATTATTGTAATGCGAATTAATGCAATTCATTTAACATAGAAGGTTAGTAATTATCTAAACAGATCAGTTTTTTTAATACACAACTTACGTAACTTGCATAAAGTAACGTATGTAACATAAAGAACATAAAGTCTTGAATATGAAGCTTCCTGCTAGGAAATCATTTATGTTTATCCTATAAAAATACGTATGCCTTTATTTTTTACCCGATTTTCGATGGTTATGTCACAGCAAATTGCAGGAGTATTGCCGAATGATAGCTCAGCACGAAGATCTATATAAAACTCTATGTGAATAATTACTTCTAGAGTCGACAGTGGTGTTCATGGAGTATGTCTGAAGAGCAAATCGCGTCGCATCAATCCTGTTCTAAACACCTCCAAAGATAAAAAATACCACGCCCCTAGTTTTATGCATATACATGTGAAGTATGACAAGTGACGTGTGAAGTTCGTGTTCTCGGCACCCACACCCCCGTAGCGATACGTCTGTCCATCGTAAAATGACAAATCGGACCGCGGCGCAACATGACAGGTAACAGCTGTCCGCGGACGTGCACGAGAAACTATGAGAGAGAGAGAGACTTCCAGATTAAATAGATGCCCGAGGAAAAGAAGAATTTTTACATTCGTGCCAAGACACGAAAGCGATCTTTAAAATCCAGAAATAACATTTTAGGAGCAGAAATCTATAGCAACATTTTCGACAAGCATTCTTTGCTAGCTGATAAAATTACATTTTTGCGAACTAAGCTTGATAATGTTATCATTGTTGTTAATAATGTTAATGTTAATTGCTCTTTGCTATTTCAGAAAGCTCAGTTTTTAACTTTTTTTTTTTTTTAAGTACCTCGAAAGAAGCCTCTAAAGAAGCTTACGGTTTTCAGTTTTCCGATTTTGCGTACTGGCAAACTAGAAAATATTATCATTTGGAAACTAATTCTTCGTAACTATTTAGTTGAAAGTTGCTGTAAGTGCTAAACTAAAACTTGAATGTCAAAACGAGATTGTAACTTTTTTATTACTTTTATCTTGGTTTTATTTTATGAGTTATCTATTCATTTATAAGTTTTTGAAATTTTTTAATAATAAAAATCTTCGAGTGCAATCTGAATTTTTCAAATTTCAATTTTATTTTATCTATTTTTCGATTTTGTTTTAAATTAATGTAACTTATACTTCTCATTTATTTGAGTCTTTTTTAAATCATACTTAATACATAATAAAATTTAAAGAAAAAAAGAAAAAGAGTTCTTTTTTTTCTTAAAGACAGAAAGAAATGTGCAGAGAAAATTATAATCTACATGTTACTATAAAATTTTCTCGCCATCGTTACATTTTATTATAAATGCAAATGATAGTCCGTAACAACTAAAATTAGAAATTTTGCATTCCACATACATTCCAGTTTAAGAAACTGATTTTATTTTTCACATTAATGATATCAAACAGCACTTCTGAGATGTTACATTCAAAAAACTATATTTCAAAGGATATATTTTGTTGTACTGATGAGCAGTCTTATATAATATAAAATTTCTTAAAAGCCTCGTAGACTGGCAACAGCTTTTCATCTTCATTTTTGTAAAACTACTAAGAAAGTACAATAACACTTCTCCAAGATGTTAAAAAATTAATCGAAAAATCTCTCCATTCAAGTTGCATATTGCAATGTAATATTGAAACAAATAACTTGGCGTGTAAAATTTGCAAATAAATAATGTGAGTAATTTTTTAATAAATATTTCCATAGCAGAAAAAAACAACTTAATTCTTGGCATTTGTCTAAACAAGAACGAATTTATGCTTATTCTTAAATTAAACTATACGAAGACTGAAGTGAAGATCACCATTATTACTTGTCTGTAAAACATAAACTTCTTCGCGACTTAAAGTAAATCTCAGTTTATGCTTTATTAATTGGATATTTAAAGTAATTTAAATAACAACTTTAAAAAAGTATGTTTTCAATTGAATAATTTGTAAATTATTAGAATACATTCGATTTTAAGACCTCTGAGAAACGATTTTTTAAATGTGATTGCTATTTTAGTTAGATTATGGTTAATTTTTTAATGTGTTCTAGAACTTTTGACCAATACTGCGTAATTAATTCCTAGAATAAATAAACCGTCATAATGATAATTAAAGTAGCAACACATTTTCATTAAAAAAGCGTATCGGATATTAAAGAATATTATTTTTAAGCAGTCGGTATCAGTAACGCTTTCAAACATATTTAAATTCCCAATTTATTGAAAAGAAAGCCAATAAAATTATAATAATGTAATAATCTTAAAATGTACTTTGGACTCTTGGAATTATCTATCAATCATTTGAAAAAAAATTGACCAAAAGTTAAGAACGTTTAATATAAATGTTTCTATATAATTCTGAATGGAAAATATATTTAACGCAAAATAATAAAATGTTTAAATCTGAAATATTAAATATTTATATATTTCTCCAATTACTAGCACTTTTTTCAAAATTTAAATATTTAAGAAATGATTAGAAACGATTGATTAGAGAAAAAAAAGTAGCTCAAAATAAGACTAATAAAACCAAAGTAAATAAAGTAGCACGTTTTTAACACGCGTGGCACATTTATTTGGTGCAAGAGAGGGGAGGGAAAAAAGAGACCTCAAGTTTCAACTGAAACTCCCTATTCGCTATATATATACTTACAAACTTAAACATAATGATGTGTTAAACAATTAATAAATAATATCTTTAAAGTACCATGTGGCGACTCTGGACGAAGCTCGAGATTTCAAAAATAAAATATATTGTTTTTATTGAGAGGGAAGCCGAAATAGCCCCCATAATAATCGTACAACCATTTACAATATCATTAGCAAGCTTTGAAAACCCGCATCTGACAAGATATACCACTTCCAATACTCTAAATAGTTTTCGAACGTCTCGTAAATTAAGATTATAGCCGTCTGCACACGATTTTTTGACGCAGTTAAGATTCGCTCTGTCTCGTAACTTTTGAGATTAACAGAAGTTACGATCCAGACAAGCCTACATTTTTAGCAAATTATAAGATGAGCGTTCCATAATTCCCGTGTCACTTTCACCGATTTCTTGTGTCATCTCCATCCGGATTATTTTCGTTCATATTCAGATATAATTTATTCATGAGAGTGTAAAGAGTTTTTACTATTTATTTTTTATCAGTATAATGATGAAATTCATTTTACGTTAATATTTTAATATAAAAGGAGAGCAATCTGCACACTTTTCTAATAAAAATAAATTTTTTAATAAAAGATTCTTTTAATTCGGCATTATATATAAAACAAGTTTTTAAAATTACCATTTTAAAACTATTTAAAATGCTTTTTTAATTTAAAGTATTGAAGTACATGAAAATTATTTGAAACATGAGAAATGAAAATAAAAATGGAATCTCTGAAAGAAAAGAGATAAGAACTTCTTTCTTTCTTTTCTTTTTTCAGCCCAAAGAGCGTTAACCCAGAAAGGCTATTGATCTCGTTTTGTCATTTTGCGCTGAAAATTTTAAATGTCCGTTTCACTTTTCAAATTGTTGCCACCAAACATTATCGACCTGTGTTATATTTAAAGAAATTAAATAATGAAGAATCTGCATAAATGTATGCATGTTTCTCTCATTGTGATTAAAAAAAAAAAAAAAAACAGTACCTAGAGCCATTAAATTTTGAATAACGTAATCGCCCACCGAATATGGTCATCTGGAAGCCAAATTTGGAATTTGTTTTATTATCGATTTCATATTTTGTAAGACTTTAACGAATTTTTGATTAACAAACTCAACAATTTCAAAGCGAGCAATGATGATACTATACGGGGGGGGGAAATTATCTCCAGCGTGCGAGACTGTGTACCGGAAATTCTAAATGAATTTATCATTTAGAATTTAACATAGAATACATTATAAATTGCGCATACATTATAACATTATAAATACATATAACATTATAAATACCTTATAACATTATAAATACATTATAACATTATAAATACAGTATTATGACATTATAAATACAATAGAATACATTATAACATTATAAATTTATCATTTATAATCAGAATTTTATGGTTTAAATTGCGCAGAACATGATATTTAATAAATAAAGGTAACACACAAAACGCTAAAAAAATGTCTCTTTGGAAGTTGCGTAAAATCTGAAAGCTTTCAGATTTTTTTTTTTTTTTTTTTTTTTAAATTTAATTTCTTGTAAAAAGTATAATTTTTGCAAATGAGCGACAAAATAAGGTAAGTTTAAAAACTTAATTAATTTAACATTGAAATTTAAATTAAAGAAGGAAAATTAAACTTCGTCTTGAAACTAAATACTTTGAATGTCAAGGCCTTTTACTTTGCTTTACATAAGAAAATTCATGAATTTTAAGAACAGGATGTGCACTAAATAACATTCACTGATATTACAACACGAGAACCTAGAGTTAAAGAAATAAAATATCATTAATTGATTCATTTTTCTATTTTGTGTTATTTAACTCTTCTTTTAACTTTGCGCTTTCCTTTACCGTGATAACTTGCAACTGTGATAACAGCATTTGATTATGAGGTACACAACCACTTTATTCACCATCGATTACTATGAAAGACCATCGTGTTTTTTGCCATCATTTACAACAATAAAACCCATTCATCATTAAAATTAGCAACATTGTTCAACTTGAATGATATGATTTTCACTTACATTGTTAACTTTGAATGATTTGGTTTGCTTTGACAGCAAAATGTCTTTGATGTTCAAAAAACAAATAATAAAACAAATAACAAACAAATACAAAAAATGATCCAAAATAGTGAAACAAATCCGACGAAAGAATAATTTGGAAGCATCGCATCCTCAATCAGATCCAAAACCATGCACACATTTACAGGGTAATTTTCGGCGAAAGTTTTTCGACCACGTGTGTTTTACTTCACCCTCTACAAAATGACTGCAGGTAATGATTATAATATGCATATCACCAAGCTTATCATTCAGATAGGATAATTCATTATTTCACGCATGTCTGAAAAATATAAATAAATAAAAAATAGATAGTAATAAAAAATCAAGAAAGGAAAACGAAAGAAAATGACGAAGGTTTGAAAAATGAAGAAATAAACTTGTCATTTAGAAAAACTTCGATAATATCGCCAGATTACATCAAAAATAAGCAGAAGCAAGATCTGCTGTTGTCTCAATTCAAGGTCATCAAATGATGAAGGAAGTTGAAAACTTTAACTCTCTTTCTTTAGAGTTTTTATTTCAGTTGTTTATTACCTATTTTAAAAGAGACACATTCCTACCCACAGCTCGTCTGAATGTTTAACATTATGCATTTATGCGTTTCGACAATATATCGCTCTAGGGACTTCCGGAAATAAAACTTTGCATTATAAGCTTTCTCTGAGAAATTGTTGCCATTCAGAGATTGTAAATATTGGCTGCCTGAAAAAAGTAAAGAATAATGGATGCAAATGTATGTAGTTAAGGTTCGATCTTTATCTAGAGGAAATGTATTTTTATGGGAGAGCTATATATTACTAAACGGAAAAAATAAAAAAAATAATAAAAAAAAAACCCGATAAACTATTCAACTTAAAAGTTTATTACATAATATTAAATTCTATGTTAGAAGAGAATGAAATTACACTTTGGTAGAAAAGATCTCAGGGGCAAAACATGAAATAATGTATGCATGTTTCAATTTGAAAATTGTTCGGTCAGTTTCAATAAAAGATTTTCTATGAACATTTGCAGCAATAAAGACTTGTCTTTTGAAAATTAATTCGGGCGGTTTATTTGGCTGACTTTTTTACTAATGTTCAACTGGAGCGATTGCAGAGAAAAACGTTGTTTTCAAGTTTTAGATCAATTTACATGGGAGCACAGTCCACTCTGCTTTAATGCATTTAGTTTGTAAATTAATATTTTGTGAGAATAATTATAAATATTTCTTCTAATTTTATACTGAACGCAAGTGCACCAAACATGGGACTTTATTGTTTATTGAATGAAAAGGAAAGTGATTGTAGTAAATATAAAGTTTTGTTCTATTCCCTGTTTTTCGTTTTCATTTTCTTGACTTATTCTCTCACCCGCAAAGTTTCCAGGCATCTAGAAAACCATAAGATAATCTGATTAGATATACTGTCTGTACACCGAATTTCTGTGATACAAGATGTGGTTCAACGAGATAGTTGCGGGTACTTGATTTGTCATAAAAAGCCGTCCGGTTGTCCGGCCCTGCATTTCCCTGTTCACCTGGCCAAGTGGTTAAGACCGTTGAATACTGGAAGTTCAAGCCGGGTTTAATTTCCGGTGAACAAGCTGGCTATAGGGTTGGTATTCATGGTTTAAAGTGTAATATGAATACGAGCCAGTTGCCTTAGAAATCCGTCCACCATGGCCCTACCCTTAAGCTCTTGTCTGCTTTATTCTACCCTAATAAACTAACTTAGTTTCTGATATAAATAAACACCTGTAACTACTTGTCCTTTCAGTTTGGTGAAATATGTACTGTATTTACGGAATTGAAATCGATGGTTAAATCAAATATCAATATTATAACTTTGTGCTGATTCGTATGATTTTTAATAATTATTAGCCCTGTAAATAGATTTACAAATTTTCGAAGCAATTTATGTCTTGAATTTACCTCTAAACAGTAGCTATAGGTATTTTATAATATTGTTTCATTACCTAAGCTTTTATTTAAATAAGAATTTTAGAAACATATTTATATTTAAGTTGCATGAGCTTATATTGATATTAAAATGTTAGTACAAAGACCATAAATATAGTTATAATTTTACTTATTAATAATTAAGCATATTTAGTTCATACTAAGGCCAATATAGAATTATAATTATTGCTCATTAAATACTTTCCTTTCAAAATCACAAACTATTGCCTTTTTTTAATTCTTCACAAAATGTCGCTAACATGAAAGACTAAACGCAAACTGCAGTTAGAAGATTCTAACAAGTAAAAATAAAAATATTTAAATTTAGTTATACATTTTCAAGTTAGAAAAGTAATTTACGGAACTGAACTAATATAAGATTAATTAAGAGATTATAATTAACAAAAACCAAAAATCTTCAAAATGTAATCGCGCGCTTTTAGTCAAGAACTCATTTTCCTATTATTGAACATTACTCAAACCTAGTTTGAGATAAATTAACGCTGAAATCTTTTATCTACTGATTCAAAATTGATCTCTTAAGACCTACCAGTTACTAAAAATTAATCTTTCTGCATATGAGTTCAGACTTCAGTTATCTCGAAAATCCTACATGATGGTTGGACCGTGAAAAATTTACAGGATGTGATTAAGAGAAGAACGTTAACAACTCTATTACCTCCATAAAATTAATGATCATTGCTTTCTTAGATTTACACGTTTTACAATGCTTTCACACGTGCAGAACCAGTTGTAGTGCTCTTTCGCAGCAGACGATTGCCTCTTTAATTAACGGAACCTTTCAACGCAAGCAGAAAAATCTAATTTTTTGAGGATTGGCCACTGTAAAAACGCCTTTTTACACTACTCTTGACTTTTTATGATGGGATTCTTAAGTTTTTTTTTTTTTTTTTTTTTTGTCTGAAGTAAACACAGAGTGCATGTAGATTTCTGCGGTATATTATTAATGGTTTTATAACAAAAACCAAGGGCTTTGAAGTCTTAATTAATTAGATTTTCTCAGTCGTATCTATTTAATCGTCAATCAATGAGAATAACAAAACATTTTTCTTTGGACGGGGAAGGGGGAAGAATTTAAGGGAATTAGAAGCATTTATAGTATCAAAAAACATCGAAAGTTTCAGATATTAGTCTAAGGTTTTATTTAATATTCAGTTATATGGAAATTATAAATGATAACTCAGAAAATAAATATTGCTAAATATTCAAATTTAAATTTGCCAACAATAATATGTGCTTTTGTTTTTGTTTAAGCAATTCAGTTTTCCAGTAGCAGCATATATTCCACTTAATTTAGAATAGCTGTTGTAAGTTCAAAAGCCTAATGCAAAAGAAATTTTGAATTCTAAAAATAATTAGAAGCAAATACAATTTAAATTGTAAACAGTTTTCTTTCTATCTGAAAATGCAAAACATAATGCTAATGTGTTCATTTTGTAATTTTTCTAACAAAAGAGACCCACCAGTGGGCGAACCCCAGCGAACGGGTTGGCTGCATGGGCATTTTCGTTGTTAATGTACACGAGTCAGTTTCCCTTTGAAAGGCATCCACGAAGGCATCTCTTCTCTTAGGCAGATAGCCCTTATGTGCTTTACCATAATCAAATAAACTAAATCAAACCTAACAAAAGAAGGTAAATCATTAAAAAGAGCGCATTAATTAGACTGATGATGATAGAAAAAATTTTAAAAAGTTTTTAATTTTAAGAACTTTTTTAGAATTGTTCCAGAAACTTAATTCAAACTGAATTATTTTGAGACGTACATGATTTTATTGTACCAATGATCAGTTATTAAAATGAAAATGCTTGATTTTTCTTCTTTTTAACCATTAGTATCGCAAATGACCATTCGAAATGCCGGTGCCGGTGATTTAACGGCTTCAAACAATACAAAACCTGTGAGTCACATTCGATGCACCCGGCTCCGAAAAGTAATTCTGTGTATCAATCGGTGATGCACATGGCAGTCAAGATGTTAACAGCATTATTGAATAATTGTAATATTTTAAAAGGTATTTAGTTATTTAATAGTAAAATTTGACATTACTGAAACAAATTTATAATTAAATTTTTATACAAGTATGTTTGTGACAATATTTCTTCATTTCAGTTTGAGAGATGATGTAAGAAATATTTATGAATATTTTTTTTTCTTTTTTTTCTTTTTTTTTTTTTTTTCCTTTTAACTATTCGATGTTTGATGATCGATAAAACAAAAATCACAGTTTTTAAAAGTGCTACTATCGCCGATAATAATGCAAAGTTTTCTAAAAATCTAACCTATAGTCCTATGGTGGAATATGAAATAAAAGTTATACATTGCACATGAATAAAGAAAGGCATTTCCAAATTTGCACGGTAATTTTAATAAAAGTCAGACATCCTAAAAGATAACTTGTATTTTTACTTTTAATTTTCTCTTGGTTTTAATAGTACTTTTAATAGTTGCCTTTGCCCTAAGACAATCGCCAATTTGAATAAAATTTTTCAGAGAAGAAAACAATAATCACAACTTACCAATAACTCCATAAAATCACAGGAGTTTAACGATCTCTCCACTTTAATCATCTCTGTACTAAGAAAGCTATAAGTAGGTCGCTCCCGCTTCTAGCTTTGTCCTCTACACTCTGGCAAGACTAAATCCTCGCATTCAACTTTGGACACTACTCCAACCATGAAAAAAAGAGCAATGAGGTTCCATCTAGTCCCTCTCTTTTCCTCGTAGGATAGTGCTTGACCCTCCAGCCAAAAGTCGTTAAAACCATAGAATCGCTAGAGGGGGGTCATGGGAAAAAAGAAAAGTACCCGAACTATATATACACGTCACATGAGAAAAGGAATGGCTGGACTTAGTCCCCAAGTAATGATCCATCTAAAGGGCAGGAAGAGGGAATGAGTTGCACTCAATACAATTAATACAGTAAGCGAGGATAGCCTCAGTATCATTAAATTCTGCTGTTATCTCCAGTCATTAGGTTTTTGTTCACACAAACCTCTCAGCATGAGGAACCCCGGTGGAGACTTGAGATACGACCAACTGTAAATTATCCCTTAATTTTTCTTCAGCTTCGATATATGCGATCCGCATTTCCATTTGCAATCTCAGTGTTATTTGCTCAGTATGCTATAATGGTAAATAAAATCGATCAGGCGATATATGAATTTTATGTGAGTTAATATATTAAGCAGAAATAACGCGACTGTCATATCCAAACGATGACTATATTTCAGAAAAGTTCTTTTCAGATTCTGGATTAAAGTTCTAATCACAAAATCTTTTCCAGTTAAGAATATTTATGAAATCTTAAGCAAGGGAACAACAATTGCAATAATTGCTGTACAGCAATTGTTATTGAGATATTTATTTCTATTCGTCTTAATAAATAAATAAATAAACTAGACCTGTCCTCTTAAAAAAGTTAAATCGTTGTTTGCAAGTCTCGATCCAAATGAAATCGCTCATTGCGATTTTTACTTTATGTAAAATCAACCATCATAATTCTTGTTCAAAACTAAATCTTTGACTTCACATCTTGTTCAGAATAAAATAATATATTTTGATAAATAGCTAAATTGTAACTGCTGATAATCGAGTAATTATGTAATTTGATTAATTTTTCATAGAAGCAAACATAAATACAAATGAATTTATCGTTGGGTAGATGTTATTATTATTTATATATATATTTTTTTATTTTTTTGTTTAGTTATTCTTAAGTCTTTCCCCCCCTCCCCCCCAAATAAAAAGAACAGTACGATAATATTCTGTACCACATTTGCACTTTTTAACAGAGAAACTTTCAAGAAAATAAATATTCCTATGATTTACTTTACTACGACTAAAATGGAATATATGAAATGTAAAAGGGGATTCATCTTATTATCATTAGTCTTCTTATTAGCGCTAATCAAATTGAGTCACACCATTTTTCGAATTCCAACTCCTAAGTACGCTTATGTTATTACTCTGTACTAATTTGGAATTTAGTAAGTAGCAGCCAGAATTCAATCCCCTCCCATTTTTTTCGTTATGTGTGTAAGACACTTTCATATTATTACGTTATTACATGAATTCCACGTTACACTAGCTCTGGTGGATGGTTCTACCAGAAAACTTCCTACCGTAAAATTTTCTGGAAACTCTTCAACTCTTCCTGTATTTTTTCTTCCATTTTGTAGTCCAAACCCTAACGCTATACTTCATTTCATGCTTCAGAACTTAAGTGGGAATAGAAAAAATTATATTATTTCCTTAACAATTTATGAAGCAAAGTGAGTGTTCTGAATCTGAATTGAGAATAACGAGAGGATATGAAGACGACTCATTCTATTATTTTACTTTCCATTACTAAATTAGTTTTAAGTCATTACTATCGTAAATGCTTTTGAAGTGAAATAAGTGGTTAAGCCTTCACAGTCAAAATATTCATGCAATCTCAAATAACATAAATAAATAAATAAAATAAAAAATAATTATAGGTTATGATTACTATTGCATCGTAACTATAACTTGAAAGGCAACAGAAATCTGAAGATTTATTTCGCAAATTCCCGCTGTCGACGATTATTAATGAGAAAAAGACAAATTCTTTCGCTTAACAACGGCGAATTACATATTCGACAAAGAGCAAACAAAAAAGTGAAGTTTCAATTAATTTGATTTCAGTAACCTATACAACTGCACAATTACTTGAACATAATCAAAAATATAATTTGCATCGTTTACGAAAATGCTCAGAATTATCTCTCGACCAAAAAGTTACCGATAACATCAACATATTCTTGTGAGAGATTTCGTGAAATATTATTCCTAAAAAAATTTCTAGACTCACAATACTGCCTGGAATTTCCACTAAATGCAGCGAAACTAACAACAGCAGCTCTATACAAGTTTCATTGCTCGGTATCAAAATAGTTGTTAAAGCAGGATCATGATTCTCCTGTCATTTTAAAGTAAATACTACACAGAGAGCAAGCATATTTGGAGCTGTCAGTTTTGTTTACTTTACAAGAAGTAGCACAAAATAGTATAACTTCTATGTGTAATTATTATTCCTACCTCCAAAAGTTCTTTAGAAATAAGCTTATCTAAAAATTTTGGCCAAAATATTTATCATTTCTGATGCTTTCCACTTCCCTGAGTATTTCTTCTCTCTCTCTCTCTCTCTTTTTTTTACTTAGTCAGATCCCCGATAGAAAATTATTCCAAAGAAGAAGCTCTTCTCACTTTGTGAGACAAAGAATGGATGGGGGTACTTAGCATCCATTTTCTAAAGGAAGTGAATACCATCTGGTCTGAAGAATACCAGATTTTTCACAACTTTTATTCAGCCACGGTTATAATGGAGTTTCCGCATCTGAATGGGGAGCTCTAACACGTGAGAAAATTTATGGGTGCTTTAGCTCTCACAATGCAGGACCTTGGTCATTAGCACTTTCGTGACAAGAAAGGGCAGGACATCACCTCGGGGATTTTACAGCAGCATTTGATTACTGAAGACGTAAATCGAGTGACATCCGTTGCTCGAATCGAAAGCGTGTATCTAAAGAGGGCTAAAATACAATGGGGCTTTGTGTCCTCGTTCGCATGAAAAAAATTCCAAATCTTTAAAGTAAGTTATTTTTATATTCATTATTATTGATGCTTTTTAGTAGTTAAACATCTTAGAAATATGTTAAGTTATAAGGTATTTTCTCTCTCCTTCCAGCATGCCTTCGTGATGTAACGGTAGCACACTCGGTGGGTATTCTAAAGGTCCGGGTTTGAGTCCCGGTGAGGGCACTGCACATTTTTCACATCTCCTGCTTCAAAATAACCTAATGACTCTACAAGTAAAAAGAAAGAAGTTTTGCTAATGCAATATGTTTCCCATAAACAAAAATTCATATTGTAATTCCAACCTTTCTCGGGCATTGCATCAGTGGCGATCGCTTGTGGTACTACTGTCTGAACCAAAAAACACATAAATACATATTCGAGAGAAAATTGAGGCTTTAAGAAGATTTCTGAGCCTATACAAGGAAACCGCATCTGAAAAGAACTTTCGGTCCATAACTGTAATATGCTGTTAAAGATAAAATTCGTGTGATTGCTTTCATGTACATGAAGCCAGTCATTTCGAATGAGATTAATGTGTATATTAACAAATGTTGCTATTTTAAATTTTCTTAACCACCTGCAGTCATTATATGTACCTTTCAGGAATATTTTACTGGGTAGTATATTTTGTTTCCCTTATATCGAATGGAATGCCCTTTCCTGTTCTCATTTTCTATTTCATTAAATGTCTCTTTTAATTAAAATCCGAAAATTTTCCACGTTATCATTGAGTTTTAAGATATTATAAATAGTAATGTAAATGACCTAAAATAATGTTTCAACATATATTTATGTACTAATATTATCTTTTAAATAATCATCTCAAAATTATGTATGGTAAAAATTATAAATTAAAAGTCTTAGAAAGTTTTAGACTTTCAGTCAAATTTATACTCTTTAAAAATAACTATTAAGCAATATGCGTAGACCAAAATGATAAAATTGGCACAATTACTGAGAGATTACATAGTTCCCCCTCCTAAAAAAACAGTAAACAAATACAAAATTTAACAAAGAATCGCTAACTGTAAAGGAAAAACCATTGCTTCTCCAAACAAAGTTTGCTCGGCTATTATTTAATTTTCGCTAAAAGCAGCTTTTATTGGAGATATTAGGTTTAATCATAGCTTCAAAGACCGAGTTACATGACATTTGTATTCGTGTAAATAAATTCAATAATTTCTTGAAAAAGTATGAGCTGTTATATTTTTTTATGTTCTGCTATTTAAATCATCAAAAAATTAAAAATTGCGTAAATAAAGTAACAGAAGTTTTAATTTTACTCGGCTTAATAAACATGACAAGAGATCCGAATGATTGAACTTCTCCTGAATAGATTTATTGAAATAAGTCATCAATAGCACAAAAGTAAATGGAATTAAAGCTGTCGTTCTTTGCGACAAACTCTGCGATTTTGCGACTGAGACATACGTGGAAGCGGTTAATGGGATATTTTCAATAATGTGTTGTTTTCTCCACGCAGTGTACGAAATTATGTAGATGGGATAACGAAAATGTCGTTATCTTATCTTGAAGCTCATGAAACACTTGAAATGATTGAAGACTGGAGAACAGAAAACATTGATAAATGTGATGATAGTTACTCTAATGCCATAAATTGTGTTATTTCGACAGCGTAGAACACCTATGAAGCGTTAGAAACCTTGAAGTACTTTGCATAATCTTTTAGAATCTGTTAATGGCAGTGTTTTTCGAGTAGTTCCATGCATGGCTGAACACACCTGAACATATATAACGTCAAGCTGAAATCGCAGACATTTCAGCGAAGTTACGGTACGTTTAAGCTGATGAAAGTGTTTGAACAATTTCATTATAAATATTTAAATTTATTCTGGGCAATCATTGGCATGAGAAATTAATACTGTGTGATTTTATTTAAGTTATATAGTTTTTTAGCACAGTTTAAGCAGCACATTTGCTTCAAGAAACCATTACAAAATACTAGCTATAAATTTTAGAACAATTAATAATTTTATGAATTTCGTTATTAACTCTTGTTTGAGATCAAAAAGTTAGTTCTTTGAAACATTGTTAGAACGCAGTCTAATGCTATACTTGTACTTCATTTTTTCCTTGGAGACACGGTTTATAAAATTTGTAAATATGTTCAGATTTTATGTATTTGATCATTTTAATTTTTTGTTTATTACATACATTTATTTTTATATTTCTTTATTTTTGTTACCAAGCGAATTACTCTTCAAGCAAACTGTCTTGTAAAGTTTTCTTTTGAAGCAGATTTTTTATCAATCTAAATGATGAATTTGATACAGATCTTGCAAATATAATCTTAAAACATACTTTATATTTAATGTAAGCAAAGAAATCGGTCCAGGTTTTGCGATTTAACATTAAAAAAATATTTCTAATGACTTAAATAATAAACTTTGTTCAAGTTTATAATTTTTAAAAATTTTTCTGCAAATTTTATAAATCATTTTTATAAATCAATCCTGAATTTAACTCACGCATTCACTTATAAATTTACCTGTAGTAATGAATTAATTTATAATTATCAATTAATTATTGATCATTACGCATGTTTGTTCATTATTACTTCATTGTTTTCATTTTCTTCTAGCCTGACATTTTCTCTAGCCTAACTATACGCGGGTAGGTCGTCACATGCCTCAATTCTAAAGATGTGGCGCGCCAGAAGTTACAACTACAATCATATTGATCGCGAGGCTCAACAATTCGAAAAATATTTATTGACCAGCATGTCCAGTGGTGCACTGTTTTCTCAAACACAAGTTAAATACCATTTACTGAGAGTCGATGTAAGAGAGGATGTGACAGCTTTCATTTCTTGATGCGTATTTATCTTCCTTCCATTTAATTCTTGAGAGACTTGGTTAATATGCAGAATGGGTTAGAGAGTGGCAATTCATTTCCTGAAAAGTTTCTATAACTTGTCGTGCCTTATATAGCCTAGCGTTATCCTAAGGGAGAAACTCCTTTCCGTCCGCCGTCGTAAAGCACACCTAAGTTTAACTTCTACACTTAGCAAATAAACAGCTGGATCATATTAACAAAGCACATCAGAGGTAATATTCACAAACAACAATCACAAAATCATCGCACTGTTGCCAGTCCACGAACATTCCGAAGAGCTCTAGATAAGTATGTATGTATTCAATGTTTTCGGCTTCAGAAATTCTCTTCTAGAATACCGTCAATACTGGTAAAAATCTATCGACAAATTTCCTCGCAGAATGACAATTGCGAAATTTATATTTATGAAATTTTACACTTCCGTTTTTTGTAATTAATTTCGCTTTCAAGCATCTAAATTTCACAAAGGCAAACTTCAGTTTGCAGCATCAGTGAAAGGGAATGTGAAATCATCCTTCTATGGCTACAATATAGCACTTACAATCCAACATTTCTGCATACAGGTCTACTGAGATCATTTCATTACATTGAAAAAAAATTTGCTTACTTTTAAAGGATGAAACAATAAACAAAGTTAATTAAAATTTGGAAAAAAAAAAAAAGCTTTAAACTCCCTGTTTCGGTTAAGCAAGATATTTTCGGCAAGGTAACGTTTTATGTTATCCTAAATTACAAGAAGACAACATACGAAGATTAAAAAAAAAAAAAAAAAAAAAAAAAAAAAAAAAAATGCCTGGTCCATAAAAAAAGACAACAAAATAAAAGCATATTAATAAACTTTTTAAAATGACCTATGATTGAATTGTTTACTCTTTCTTTCTGTTCATTTATTGTATGGATTTCTAATTCTAATCAAAACGGAACAAAATATAACTAAACAGTCAAGGAAATTAAAATAAACAAGTTGTTAGAAAAATTTATACATAAAATAAAAACAAATCGAATGCACTATGCAATGTCTTCCATCAGCGTTATGTTTATCGAACAACAAACGCAGCGTCGGATGAAAAGAAAGAATAAATAAATCGAACAAAAGAGGTGCCTAAAACCAAAATTGGAGAGAAAGGGGAGTGAAGAAATGTTTTATCCAATCAGAAGATGGCGCCACGGCATACAAATTCATAAAAGAAACGGATAAGAACGAGCTGCAAAGAAAGAAGACAACAAACTGCTCTCGCTAAAGCGCGCAATTTTCTTTTTTGGATTCTTCTTTTTGCTTGGCTTCGAGAGGGCCAAAAATTAGTCCTAATTACGCCAGGGAGCTTCTAACTTGACGATGAACTTAATTTCTGCCGTAATTACGGTATGATGGGAGGGGAAAGAGAGTTTGTGGAGGGGCGTACGTTTCAGCTTCCAAGAACGGCACTTGAAGAGAGAATTTTTCCGCCATTTCTCTAGAGAAAACTTTTTTCAGCTGGCGAGGAATTTATTTTAGAGTTCACAATTCTCTCCCCTTCCTGCTTTTCCACCCGTCCTGCTTCTTCTTTCCAATGGATACTTTCTTTGTGACAATTTGAAAAATGAAGAATGTGACGGACCGCTGACAAGCAAGACTCTATCAGAATGCGGTGAAAAAGTTGAGATAATTACATATCATTCAGTTCGATTACGATTTTCTGTCTTGTTTGCGTTTTTTGTATAAACTCAGCTCTCCTGACATCAAGCGGGACTGTAAGAGCCCGAAATTATACTTCTGAATTTTAATTCAACAATTACAGTTGAGAAAATTATTACGTAACTATCCCAAGTACACAAGCAGAGCAAGGAGCATAAATATCAGGTATGAGCCAGTTTTTCATCGACCTGAGAGTAACTTAAAAGAAAAATTCTTCTGAAATAGATAAAATCTGAAAGGTTTCATTTGGCCCAAGTAATTAAAAAAAAAAAAAAAAAAAAAACTTCAGATTTCCAACAGGCATAATTCAGGGCACGTTTTTTGATTTTTTTTTTTTTTTTTTTTTTTTTTTTTTTTTTTTTTTTGTATTTTCTGCTATGTTTCTGGTATTTCATGAGTTATCTGTTAAGACGTTGCTGTAAATCAAGAATTACGAAGATACCAAATGTTTGATTTGGTTTATATAATTACGGCAAAGCACACAAGGGCTATCTGTATAAAGGCAGGGATGCCTTCATGGAGAACTTTCTAGGGAAACTGCCTTGTATACATGTTACACATGGGAAAAAAAAAACACGAAAACGCCCATACAACCAACCCGTTCGCCGGGATTCGAATCTCGGACCGAACTACCAGTGTTCAGTGGTGGGCGTTACCAGATCTCGTTGGTGTTATTTGAAAATATTCCCTTTCCTTTGAAAAATGAATGAGTTGTTTTATTTTTTATGTTTTTTCAATTTTGTATTTAGTTCATATTCTTCTTTACAGGCACAGTCGCTCATTGTAGTCTTTGCAATTTCGGTTCAATTAATTTAGTCCTTTTGGGATTAGTTATTTAATTAGTTATTTAATTAATTCGGTCCTTTTGGGATTAGTATTTATATACTATTTAAAGCTCAATTTTAGTTCTCCCTCAGATCTGCCTACTGCACTGTATATTATGTTTAGAAATATGTGAAAGAATGATGAAAAATGATAATTTTATGATGCAAATTATCTTTGAAGTTAGTCCTAAGATGCTCAGAACACGAAAATGGAAATTATGAAATTCTGTCAATAGTAATTTCTGCTAAACTTTAAACGGTTTTTGAAAAGTTTGCACTTATTATATGGGACTAACGAGTCATCAGTTGGTAATCCTTAAAGTAAAACATAATTTCTTAATCCGTAATTAATCTATCTTAATTTTGGTCTTTTTGTTAGCCGATTTCTGTTTTTTGGTGCTCCTGTTATTTGAACAGCATATGACTAGTGTATTTTGATCTTTATGTTTCAACTTACTACAGAATATATGCAGTTATTTATATAACTGCTGCAATATATATTTCATAACCTTTCATTAAATTTAAAGCCTCTTATGGCAACGATTTACATCTGCATTTCCACTTATGCATATGCACAATGAAGCTATAGGTGATTTATTGAAATTAAATCAGAATCTAAAACCTTAATGCTGTCTTTGACTATAAAAGACTTGATAAATTCTGTGATATATGAATTATTCATGTTAAGAAAGTTTCCACTATGCCTTAGATGCAAGCCCGTTCCGAATGGCAAAACCTATGGGTGCGAAGTTCATATCAAAAGCACGTATTTGTAGAGTGTTTGGATAGGCCAACAATAGGTCTACTTGATTCATGAATCCTCGACCATACATGTAGCTTACCTTGCTATACCCTCTATTACTGTTATGCTAATATTTGCCCTCTCTATTAGAACTTTTAAGGGCTTTTAAATAGTGCGGAAACGGACGGATGTAAGCACGGATATGGAATTATAATCTTGAGAGGATAAAAAATACGTATACCGTATAGGTAAAGGACACTTTAGGATAAAGTTCGTACTATAATGATTTTAAGGCGTAAAATGTTGTACTCCCCCCCCCCCCCCCCCGTGTTCACAATCGCCTCCGCTTCCCTTTTAGGTAGCGAAGCTGTTAGCTAAGAAGAATACACGTTTCTTTCTATCTTTCAGTTGCAATGGTATAGGGTTGCCGTAAAAAATATATTGGTGCTTTTCAAGAGAAACATTTCGCCAAGTATAAGGTACAGCACTATCGCGGTTCGAAAACCGTTTACCGCACAGACGGATATGAGCTTTACTCCCCAAATTTTTATTATTTTTAAGATGGGGAAGCTTCTGTTAAAAAAGTTAAGCCAACTCAACAGAAAATCGCATTTTGATAAATGCACTTAGCTGGATTTTTATAAAATCATATGTCCCTAGGGCTGCTATTTGTTACCGACACTCATTTACATTCCATAATACTAGGCGCGCAAACCTTGTGGTGTATATATTTATATAACGGGCGCCTTGAAAATTTACATATGTTTGTGTGAGATAAAATTAATCTATTTGTTTTACGTCTCAATTCTTGTAACAGCATTTAAACTAAATCATTCAATGTTTCGTTGATAGATTAAACTTTCAGCATACTGCAGCCTGCTTTATTAGAGCTACGATTTCTTGTTTTGCCTTGAATGCGCGACAGAGTTTTATTACTATTACTACTACTATTATTATTATTATTATTTAAATTATTATTATTACTTTCAAAATTATTATTATTATATAAGTCCATGGAACGGTTAAAATATTTCATTTCACAGCTTTTTATTGAAATTGAAGTCTTAAAAAATGCGAGACAACAAATAATTTATGCTATACATATGAATTAATCTAAAATAAGTGTTTAAATTAAATCATAATAACAAATAGTAACTATGAAATTGAGTGAATATAGCAATAATTTACGAAAACTAAATCACAATAAATGTTAACCTTATAGCATAGTGAATAAATATTACTTAAATCTTGAAAAGCGATTTTATGCTATCGAGAAAGTATCATATACTTGAAACTAGAAACTAGATGTCTGATTGAGATACTAATATGAATTCTGACGAATTTAAAGCTGCAGACCGAATTGTTCCAATCCAATTAGAAAATTTCAAAAATAGCTTGCTAATAGCATATTTTGCATGTATGTGCATCTATAACTCAGGCTTACAAAGCGTAAACATCATTCATAAGATAAATCTGAATAACTCAGGAAAAAAATATATGCATTAAAGTAAGTAGTTCTAATTTCAATAAGAATTTTTAAAGAAAAAACTCGAATTAAATCGATAACATAACTGCTCGAAGAAATAAGGGAAACACAATAACGTTTGAAGTAGTATCATTCATGCAAGATAATGTTTTTTTGATGTTATTGCAAACATAAATGCTTTTAAAATCTTAATATTCTATAATAATAATTCTACAATTTGATGATCCAGCCCTTTTTATAAACGGGATCTCAACCGGTCTGTAGTCGGTCTTTGTTGTGAAATTTCCTGTTATTTAAGTAAACAAGCTCAAATCGAAAAATATCTTTCATAAAACTATGGAATTCCTTCCTCGGGAACAACTATTTAACCCACCACCCTTCTTTAGGATTAGGATTAGAATTATTCAGTTATGGCAAAGCACACGAGGGCTATCTGCCTAAAGGGAGGGATGCCTTCGTGGAGGACTTTCTAATGGAAACTGGCTCGTATACACGTTACACATGGGGAAAACCACGAAAACGCCCATGCAGCCAGCCCGTTCGCGGGATTCGAACCTCGGACCGAACTACCAGTGTTCAGCGTCTTTACCGCTTGGCCGCTGGTGCCCCCCCCTTCTTTAAAATACAGGAATATTACGGTTATGCTGAAATGAAGTTCTTATATTGGCACCCATATTAATACTGCTCATAAATATTGCTTCCTGAATTCAAGTTTTAAGATATTATTTTAACTAGCCAATAACGGTTTTAGATAAACCTGTCATATCGTTCCTTACTTTAGTTCATACATTTTAGGAAAAGAAAATTATTTGACACACACGTTGTATATATAAAAGAGCTTTAAAGATAGATTAGAACAGAGCATGTTAACTGAGATATATTTCTACTTTTCATATAATGTTACCTAAAAGTTTTGCAGTTTTGTTATTATTTTTAATTTATTTAGGCACTTTAGTATAATTTACTTCAATGACACATTTACCAGTTCTACGAGTAATGTGCTCGAAAGTTCAAGTACGTTTCGCTATTCTTACTGTTAAGCTGAGGATCAAGCTATGAACAGCAGCATGAATTATCCCGAATGGGTCAAGCAGTGTACCTAATTTGGCTATAGGTCTTAAGCAAGCATCACAGGTGACAGTATAGTTTTAAACGCAAATGTCCTGAATCCAGATTAGACAGCAAGGAGTTGACTCGCATCTGCAAAATACTCGTATAAGTGTAGGATGATAAGCGAAATTCATAAATATATGAAATTTAAAAAATGGCGAGATTCGCTATCACATGGCAGCCCCGATAATGCAGGAATCATCGCATTTTCTCTTCCCCCCCCCCAATATTGCCCTTTAACAAACCGAGTGCCGAGAAAAAGCAAAAATAAAATGAAATAAATCAATGCACAAAAACCCTTACAAAACGGTCTCAACACCCGAGCACAAACCCAACAAATCAGGCGTTGCCACTGAAAGAAAGCTTTCTACCCGACCCATCTTTTACAAGCGATTGCAGCGCCCCCGCTGAGGGCAGCGGGCCCTTTGAGAGGGGGGAGACTTCAACTGTTGAACTAACTGAGCCTTGTTGTCGGACATATGTTTGGTTTCTATTGAAGGTATAAGGGATTGGGGGCCTGGGGGTATGATAAAAGGTGTCAGAAATCCTCAGCTTGAGCCGATTTTGCCGTGTCCTCCCCCTTTGTTAGGCTGTATGTACCGCTGCGGTCTATAGAGGTACATTCAAAGGACAGTAAGAGGGTGCAAACAGCATAGCTACCAAAGCTTTGATCAGGTAAACAGACGCACGTTGAAAAATTCTGGAATTTTCGATTCCATGAAATTTAAGTAAAGAAAGAGGAAAGTATCCATCCTGTAATAGACTTTCCGTCTTATCTGAACACGTGCTTTAGAATTTATCCTAATAGAATTCTGTCTTTTTTTTTTTTTTTTTTTTTTTTTTTTTTCATTTTTATGTCAGAATATGAGTAATATGAGAACATTTAGGTACAAGACAAGTGCAAAAGGACAAAATATAGCAACTAATTGGTACAAAATGTAGCAACTACAGGTACAAAATATAGCAACTAATTGGAGTTTAAATGCAATGATAATGTTATATAATGTGTTTTTGGTAGTAACAAAACTAATTATCAGTAAGAAAACTGTCAGTAATCAAATTTGCATAATAAGTATCATGCTCAAATTTCTTAATTTTTATGACGTAACAAATAAATATGATTAAAATAATCATATAATTAAAAATTATTAACAAAATTATACGTATATATATATATGTGTGTGTGTTTGTATATGTATATATTGTAAACTATCAATATTATTAAATAAAAAATAAAAAATTTTAATTACAAAATAATTTAATTTTAACTTTCACGTACATGAAAACCACCATAAATTCAGAGTTAGAACCTAGGCAGGAGTTAGAATCTAAAGTGACCAAAGTCGTAACCGAGAAGGTCCCCAAATTTCAAGGGGCCTTCAAATCGTCAGTGAGTTTCAAAAAATTGTAAACTTCTGCGTCTTAAGATGAAGTCCCCCCAAAAGTTCAGGTAATAAAAGCCCCCTTTTAAAATTGGTTGATGAGTTAAAATGATTATTTCATAAATTATAAAATATATAACTGGAAATCAACAGAATTATGTTTAAATTAATTAATTAACCTTTTAAATTTAAATTGCTCCAAATATGTCCTTAAATTATTTCTTATGATTCTTAATCAATAAACTGCAAATTTTCTAATAAATTTTAAATCAATAAATAACGAAGCTTTTAATTTGTATTTTTTAAAGGTTTAATTTTTATATGTTTAATTAAATTTTCTAGAATTGACTTAAATTTACATAAATGTATACGTTTAGTAATTTGCGTTATGCACATATGCCTGCATTTTTGCATGACTGCCTTTTTGTTTTCATATTCTATTCGCAATATCAAATTTATTAAACTAAAACTATTCGCAATATCAAATTTAAGGTATAGCATTCGTCTTTCAGAAGAACAGTTAATCAGCATTAAGATGAAAACAAGCTTGTAAAAGAATATTATATAAAACAAATAATCACACGTGTTAAAACACCTGACAACCGAATGCAGAATATGATGTTTGTAGCAAGCGAAATATGCTTATTGCTTATAATTTTAAGTCTTGATTCATGTAAATAAAGGCGCTTAATTACATATTTGTTATAAGCTGAAAAACAAGAAAGGTGCTATTTCAATGCCAGTCGGCTTTTTTCTTAAAAGAGAACGCACAGCCCGAGCTGCATAGCTCGTTGATCGCGGGATTGATGTGGAGTGGGTAACGGAGTGAGACGGATACCCCCCTTGCTTCATGAGGGGGGGGGCAACATATTTGACCCCTGACCTCTTCTATCTTTATTATTATTTTTTCCCTCTCTCTTGCCTGAACTAAAGAGCCTTCTCGCTCTTTCATTTATTTGCACATGGCTTAAGGGTGTTACTTACATTGTTGAGGAGTTTATTCCTTTTTTTTATTTATTCTCTCATAGATAGGTTGAAGCAGTTTAAAATGCAGGGGCGCAAGCACACAATCGCTTATGCAGAAAAGTAGGGGCGCAGCTGTTCTCTTGTTTACAAGATTTTTTTTTTTTTCATTTTTCTATTAGCTAAGAATGCAGACTATGCTGTTTTATTTTAATTTAAATAGAATTTTAACTAAAAAGTCTAACTAAAAACAAAGTTACCGTTTTCATTCGGCGCCTGATATTCCTTTGACGCTCTTTAAAAAAAATTTTATGAGTGCGCAAGTATTAGTCTCCTTATATATTCAGACACTATTGTCATAATTTCAGAGAATTGCTGAACACCAGTAAAAATTAAATAATAAAAAACATTAGAAATGCAATAAAAGACAAATTGAAAATCATACAATTGAATTCTATTTATTTATTTATTTTTAATGTTTTTGATACTTTATTGCTGAATATAAAGTCATAACTTATAAGTTAATATTAAAACCCAACCAAATAAAAAAAATGAGACTCAATAAAAGATTTCATATATTTGTTTTCCATGTTAAAAAAAAAAATGAACTGTAGGGCCTTATCATGTTATCGAAGCAATTACCTAAGAAACCGAATAACCTAAGAAACATCTTTAGCATTAATTCTTACAACTAATAGACCATCGCTGCATTATAATTTTCATCTCGAAGCTCTTTTCTGAACATTTTTTTCACTGCTCATAACATGTTTTGCTGCCGATAATTTATTTATTTATTTATTTATTTATTTATTTTCAGTATTAATGAAAAACTTTAGACATTTAATCATTTACAGGCCAATATGACTTCCACTTATGAAAATATAGACTCAATAAAAAATAAAAGCAAACTAAAATATTCAAGTTAATAGAAGAATATTATAATATTTAGATTGGCAAAAGGAATCTATGAGCATATGTATTGAAGTATAATAAGCCAACTTATAATTAAAATGCACGAGCAAATTACTTTTGCTTCATACGGCACAAGCAAAAGGCAATTTAAAACATCATTAAAAAATAAAAGATTTAAGATTTTTGAATTTCTCTTGCACAAATTTTATCTTACTTTATCATAACAAAAGTTTAATTAGATTAATCACAACTAATTTTTGCATATTTATGTTTTCCATTTAATGCATTTAAATCGCTTTTATGTTTTAGTATTTGCCCGAAAAGAAATTCATTTGAAGTTCTAAAAACAGTCGTTTGTTAATCTAAGCTAATAACATATACGAAATTTTATTTCACATTTTCTCCAAGTGTTTCATGCCTAACAAATACTGTTCTGTTTCCCATTGTTTCCTATACATTGCAGAAAAAGGTTATTTAGGGGTAAAAAGCGATGATCGTGGAATAACATATTTAAAGAAAATACATGCTAGGAATTTCCTTGAAAAACGGAATGTATACAAAATAGACAATATTCGAAAATTGCTTAAATTTGAACATTGTCAAAAAGCAGAGAAAATTTTAAAAATCATTAAAAAAAGAGGGAGCAGTTTCGAATATTTGTTATTATTTTCGAATTTTGTTATTGATTTCATTTTTTAAGTTTGAGTGTATTTAAGGATTTTATTTATTTGTTTGTTTATTTTCTTAGCACCGATAATTATAAAATGTTTCACAAATGTATAAATTGATTAAGATACTAAATGAATCTGCTCTTTCCTGCTTCTTTTCAATCAGAATTTTTTTTTTTTTTTTCGCAAATAAACCGCTGAATCAATTAATAAGGCTCGACAAATATTGAATTAAATTAATTAATTGGCTTACCGAGTAGTCGGCAGCGCTTTCAATTTCGTGTTTGACTGCTGTTGAAAGACGAAACGGTATGTCCGGAAAGTCGTACATCTTGTTCATGCGATCTTAGTCCTAGAAAAAATAAGCAAAAAAAAATTAGGAAAAGTCAATGTCAATTGACTGAAAAATTAAACAGTAATATCTCAAACTTGTTAAAATTAATTTTATGCTAACATGTCTGTCAGTCAACGTTTAAGTTCGAGATAGGCTCATACATTAATTTCAGTCCTTTGTTTTTATTTTTTTTAATGACGAAAACCCTGTCTTGCACAGATATGGAAAGGATCAAGAACCCATGAAAATTCATTAACTTTATCATTTGGAAAATAAGTTTCAAATTGTGACCTCAAGGTTTCGAGATACGGACATAAGTCGTCCATAATTCTTTCCGGTGACGATATAATTTTCTACTAAAAAGGTACTAAGGTTGGAAATGGTAAATCTTTGGTATTAAGGTTGGTAATGGTAATCTTTGGTAATGGTAATCTTTTTCTACTAAGATTCGAAATGCTAAAAATTTCTCTGTTTTACACAACTAACTCACAAACTAAGTTTCATCTCAAGCCTCTTTTAATTACTCATGGGCAATATGCACTATGTAAATTCGAACTATATTAAGAATCTAATATATCAATGTAGAATACCTTCACATGACGTATACATATAGTAGGAGTAATTGTTTTTTAATTTTTGATATCGCTGAGCGGATGAAATTGCAGATGCATAGTTGCAGGCGCAATATATTTATTACCTTAATCACCTTCAGTGTTTCCTACTTTAATGCATGCAGTCAATATGTGCAAGAACCAAAAGTATACGCACAAACCTTTCAGATGTTATTGCGCGGCCTCATACATTTTAGGTTTAGAGAATCTATCAGTATCATACCATTTCATTTCTCGGAATCCCTATGTGCGCAAAAAGTAAAAACCCTTACGCAACTTCTCACAAATCAGTGAGCGACCCAACATACTCTCAGCTCAAAGGCGAAGCTGGTTGGGAGATAGAGTCATCGTGCTTCATTTTGCCCATAAAATTATTCGGGCATATGAATATCGTATATTTAAAATTTCTTCGCGTAAGAGTTCTCCTGCATTAGAATTTAAGCTCTGAATACAAGGCTAAATATGTTTGAGAAAGACAAATTAACATGCCAGTCAAATCAAAGTTTATGCATTATCAATGTCATGTTGGCAATGCTGGCCTGTGAAGCATAACTAATCTTTCCGTAGACCACAAGCTGAGAATCTTAAACAGCAAATCACTACAAAAATCAAAACGCTGCTGGAAAGACCATCATACTCTGATAGGTTTGAAGATCCTATCAAAGAAATGCACAATTATATGCATACTTCCCTTATTAGCCTTCTTCATGGCTAAGAAAATGCTGTAAGGATATCTGTCATCTATATACAAACTAATTATCGGCAAAAAGTTTTGCTAACTAGTTGCTAGTTGCACACGGAAGTAAATTATCGTTGAATTCCGAATATGAGTATTTTAAACATAGTTTCGGATGATTAATGTGAAAAACAAGTAGTGCTTGCATGCAAGATATACTAAGAAGTTTGTACATAATACTATAGTATGTAAGTGATAATCGAGAGAGGTCTTTAATTTTTTCAAAAATTTTTAGTCCTGTTCTAAACAGCTGATTATTTTAACTGGATGAGTATATTTTGAAAATTTTAAGATCGTACTGAAGAATTCTTTTTATTTATGGTCATAAAGTAAATATATATTCCATATCTCTAACTATTACATAAAAATACGGTAACAGTTGTGATCTTTTCAATTCATCAAGCTTAAGGCGAATGCGAGGAAAGTATGTCTTGAAAGTCCAAGATGCAAAGATTGAAAATAATAGCAATATTGGGTTAAATTGTAAAAATTATTATAAAAAAATTATATCAATGTTAATTGCTGTAAAAAAATTAAATATAAACTGCATTTTACCCGAAAATATTACTCGTCTTGCAACATCGCCCACGAATGCATCAATTCAGTTAACTGCATTTGCAGCACGACGGATAAATATTTTAATAGAACTTTAAATTAAATTTGTAAAAACACACGCAGAGACACGTTTGTCTTTAAACGTAATAATTAATGCATGCCTTTTTAAATAAATAGAAATAAAAATTAGCAAAGTTAAAAAAATAAATAATTAAAGAAGTAAATTAATTTTTAAAAAAATCTGAAATGTTTCAGATTTTAAATTACGTCCAAAGGAGCGTTTTTTTAACATTTTGTCTGTTACCTTTATTTATTAAATATCACGTTCTTCGCACTTAAACCATAAAATTCAGTCCAAGAGTAATATCGCAAAATAGTTTTAAATTGAGCATATCCTTTAGAATTTCCGATACGCAGTCTTCACGCAGTGGAGATAAAAATGTTTTTTCTGTACAACATTGCCATGGCTCGCTTTGAAATCCTCGAGTTTGTTAATCGAAAATTCGTTAAAGTTTTACGAAATATGAAATCGGTAATAAAACAAATTCAATATTTGGGCTTCCACATGCCCATATTCGCAGTAGGATTGCGTCATTTAAAATTCGATGGCTCTATGTACCGTTCTTTATCACAATGCGAGAAATATACATACATTTAAGCAAATTTTTCATTATTTAATTTCTTCAAATATAATGCAGGACTCTAACATTTGGTGGCAACAGTTTGAAAAGTGAAACGGACATTTATAGTGAACCAACGCAAAATCGCAAAACGAAAACAATAGTCCTTCAAGGACAAAGCCCCTTTCGACTAAAAAAAGGAAAAAAGAAATTAAGTAAAATGGGAATATCATTTTAAAATATAAATATTTTTTGGAAGTGAGATAAGTGTTTAAATGTTAAATGGAAAATAATCCACATATGATGTTAGAACTATTCAAGATACAACGCAATATTTTTTAAATTAATAATATTTACCTGCTTGTTTATTCGAACAGACTTCAGACCTAATATCTCTGTTATTTCCTATTCTGAAAAACAAATTCCTCTCTCCCCTCAATTTTCTTTGAACTTTACAAAATTTTATTTCTTCGGACTAAAAATTTTCAAGTCGATCAGTCTGTTAATGGAAGTTAGGAAGCGGATGCTTGATGCTTAATATAACTAATATTGAAAAATTGTATTTTTATTTCTCTATAGCTACTTTTTTCTTTTGTTACCGCTGATCATTTTGCCAATATAAAGTTCTACTTTTGGTTTTTAAATAAACTGAAATTCCAAAAGAAAAGATTTCTTCTGTGATGAAAAATTTATAGTTAGATATTTTCCAGTTTTCTTATACCTTTTTTTTTTTTTTTTTTTTTTTTTTTTTTTTGCTGTCTTACTACGGATGTATTACCACCCGCGTCATTTTAAACTCCTTCTGCCTTAGTTATTAGCGATTATTGTTTTCAACGGCTTTCTTACATATTGGCTTGCATAAATCCTTTAAGACATATACATATGCAAACACACACACATATATTAAAGAAATTAAGTTCTATGGGCCAAATTAGCCGAATTAATATTTAGACACCCTGTTTCAAATACTAGAATTCTCCTTAAATTAATATCCTAGGTATGTTAATCCTATCTAGATAGATAATCCTTAAAACAAACTGCTGTATATATACGTACACATATAATATATACGTAATTATGTATAAATGTGTGTATGTATGTGCGTAATTTCTGTGTGGTAACTTGCAGTGAAGTGGGGAAAACATGTTTTTCTGAATTATTTTCTGGTTTCTCGAAATTTTACTAGAAAGATCAGTGACAAAGAATGCAAATAATATCGAGAAGAAAAAAAAAATAAAGTTCGGAGATACGTCGCGGGTAGATTATTAGGTCAATTCAAGAGATTTATCCCACCAAGCTTAGGAAAACTTAACCAAAAGCAGGCAAATTAGATCGGAGGTGAGAGGATTTTGCATTGTGACACAGAGGGCTGGAAACTCGACCCGGATCTGTTTTGACAATTTGATCCTTCCTAAGCAAAGCCTGCTTCCCGATCATTAAGTGGAGAGTGTTGAATTTCACAACTCGGGGTGAGCGGTGTGCTCTTGAAATTCGATCTTTTTAACATATGGCTCTTCGAATGATCCCCTGTTGTTCTCCCCCTCCCGTACGATGTGCTACCGACTCTACCCCCATTTTATCTATCCTAAGAGCTCTTTCAAGTGTGTCCTTCCTTCAAGCAATCTGCCTCAAAATCGTTATTCTCAAGTCTTATTAATAATTCGTAATTCACCCACTTTCTAATGATTTTTTCTGCTTTCTCATCAATCAGATCTTTCCTTTCCTGACCATTCTAAATTTCAGACGTAAATGAGATTGAACATATGTGAAAGGCTTAGCAAATATTTATTTAATGCATTTTGTTTTCAAAGATTATTTCAGAAATAATCAATATTGTAAAGTCGCATCAATCATGATAACATTCATGTAAGTTTCTTAAATAGATAAAAGTATAAAAAGAAAAAAAAGGCTGGAAAAAATTCGAAAGCTTTTAGATTTTATATTTTTCCCAAAAGGGCGTGTTTTTCATTCACACGCAAATGCACGTTTCGAGAGAAGTTTCGAAAGCATTTGGGCCTAACAGTGCTTTGGGTTAAAAACATTTAAAAACATCTAAACATATCTTTAGAATTTATGATAGACAATTTAAAAAAAAAGGTTAAAGTTCTACAAAATATGAAATAGCTAATAAAACAAATTTGAAATTCAAGATTCGGGCTTCCAAGTGCTCATATTCGAGAGGAGGACTATATTATTCAAATTTGATGGCTCTATGCTTCGCTGTTTTCCACAATACGCGAGACATATATACATTTATTCAGATTCTTCATTATTTAATTTCGTTAAATATAATACAGAGCGATAATATTTGAGGGCAACAATTTGAAAAGTGATACAGCCGTTTGCGGTGATTCGACGAAAATGCCGTTTCGAGACTAATAGCCGTCCTGGGCTAACGCTCCTTTGGGCTAAAAAGAAGTTAAAAGAAGATAGGAAAATAAGTTTCTCAAAACAATTTTGGAATGATTGTTCTGACATTTTCAAAGCTAAGCTTTCAGATGCAAATTTGTTTTTATTGTAGTAAAATAGTTTCTAGTAGAGGTAGCTCTTTCAAGTTTTTAGGCTTTCTTATATGCAAGTTATTTTCTTCCATGCAGAACATTCTGCTGAGGTTAATTGATTAAAGAAAACCACGCGAGAGCTATCTGCCCAGGAAAACTCGTTATTTGCAGAGGATAATACCTTTCAGATATGCAGAGTCGTTTTGTATGTGAGTCTGATTTCAGTTCGAACCAATAACTGTTCACCCTACTCAAATTTAAAATTTAGCTGTTGGTTGAGAAGGAAAAAATTCCGATAAAAGAAAATTGTTTTTTGACTTTAAGTTTACGAGTTTCTATAGTAAAAAAATATTCAGCTACAACACATATAAAGAATAAATTAAAGTTGGGAACAATGCATAAAAGTTTTAACAATGTTCAACAGGAATCTACGAAAATAGAAAGCTTTAAATTTCCCTTGCCTTTTGATCAGGAAATATATATAAAGCCAAAAATATTAAATTAATAACACGACGACGTTGCTTCGAAATTTCCTGAAGAGCCTTAAGAAACTAAACATTTCTCACATTTTTGCGGAAGCGAGTTAAGTGTCGAGGACTGAAAAATATGATATGCTGTACCTCATATGAAACCTATGTTATCGTTTAAAAAGCTCGAAAACGGCAAAAGGGGGGGGGCAGAATTCCTCCTGTACAAGTAAAAAAAAAAGCTGACTCAGAGTTTAAGATGGCAAAGGAAAGGAACCTTAACCCCTCTTCTGTATCAAGTGATGTGCAAGCAGTTCAAGTAATATGAGAACTGTAGATGAGAAAGAGAGATAGCTAATAAAAAGACGTGTCAACAGGTCATTCAAAAAGTCAAAAAGATGACATTTTCGGTTTATTTATATAATAAGTGATGTTCCTGTTACATTTTGCCAAACACTGAGACTTAGTAATAGTCCTTTTTTTTCCCCCTTCTTTGAGCTTTAGATTCGTTTTTTGATTTTTTAATGCGTTTTAGCTGAAGGAAGGAGAAGAATTGTAGAATGGAAAACATAAAAATGGCATGAAGAGGGAGACAGAGCTTGAATGCAACGCATGAATTATATACAATATTTATATCTGCTTTTAGCCACATATATCCACAAACATCAAGTAATTGATAAAATTTTCTCGTTAAAATCATTACTCACTATACCTGGGATCAACTGATTCTGAGTTCTCAGTAAAATACACGATAGGTAATTAAATAAATAAATTATATAGCTATAATACTAGTAATAGAAGTTACTACAAGCCTTTGAGAGTTTTTACCTATAAGTAGTTTCCTAATTTGCCAACGTTTATTAGAATATTAGAAATCTAATTTCTGTCCATCTGGATTTCAACCACTTCAGCATGGTTATTGCATTATTTTGAGTCTTGAATATTAGCAGTGAAAGGAAAATTTCGTCCTATGTTCAACTAAATCTGCAGTAATCCTATCTAGAACTCCTATGCTTATATGAGAATATGAGAATTCTCATAAGGTTAATATAATATCATCCTAATTTTAGAGGCAATTGAAAAATATTTCTGACTATCTTGGCAACAGTGTAAAAATTATAACACGCATTCAAGATTCAATATTCGGCTTTACTTTAAGAATACGTTGAAGTGAAAAAAATAAGTGTCGATTTTAAATCCCCATCTGCAGAAATGGTATTTCGGAGAGGGGGGAAAAATAGGTACGTGTCACCCCGCATATCTGGAAATGACTAATTACCAATCGAATCCCCAAACCTCCTAGCACCAATGTAGGATTTTACAATACAGCAGTCTGTCAGAAAAAGGTTTTCCTACCTAAAAACATAATTCATTATAAGCTAATATTCACTAGAAAGAGGTGTCACTTTTAATCCCATCTTCACAAAGGAACATAAAATACCGAACGAAACCTCAACGACAAAAAGAGATTGACAGCTCAATTCAGATAATCCCTCTGACTCCATGAAATCCGTTTAAGACCATGAAAGTCAAAGTCAACTCCACCAACGTGAGGTTTGTTAAGCCAGCGGGAGATCATTGTTTGGATCTTCTACAGTAAGGAGAAATTTCTGTTAAGAGGATTTAGTGGTTTTTGATGTCTACGTTACTGGTACATTCTGAGCTGTGTCACAGATCAGGGACTTTCCGCCATATGTCGGGGCTTCGGGGATCTTTGAAGTTATGCTTCCTGTGAGATAAGCGTGTGAATAGGGTGTAAACGGGAACTATTTCTCAAGCGTATCTATATATAAATCATTTCATCAAAAATCGATCAGAATTGCTGCTTAAATCATTTTAATTTGTTAGTAAAAGCATGAAATTTTTGTGATTTTATTTGGACGAAGATATAAATGACTTATTTACATGAACATTCATAAAAAATGCAAGCATATAGGCTTCTTTTTAATTTTTACCTTTAAACATATATTAACCATTAATTTCTGGATGGCCTACCAGCAGCTTAACGGTAAAATCGCCGTGGCAGTAAAATCGCTGAACACTTATAGTTCCGACCTAGGTTCGATTCCAGACGAACGGGTTGACTGCATGGACTTTTTTGTGGTTTTCACAAAATGTGTAACGTGTACAAGAGCTAGTTTCTCTTAGAAATTTCTTCACGATGACATCCTATCTTCAGGCAGATAACCCTAGAGTGTTTTACCATAATCAACCCCACCTTTTACGGATGTGCCTAAATCTTTTCTCGTAAGATATCTTGTATAATAAATGATATATAAATACTTTAAGGAACTTTTAAATAGTTAACCCTTCTCTTTATGGAAATTATAACAGTTAAAGAACTTCCTTGAAGTATCTAACCACTGATACCTTTAAGACAGACAACGTCCTATATACTTATTCTTTGCCTGTATTCCTCAGTTTTAGCTGAACACTTATGGCAAGGGCAACCTGCAGACTATTTAGAGTCTTTTTTTGGAAGCAACTGTATTTAATATGGGCATCTTCAAAATTCTCTCATCAGAAATACAACCCTCTCCAGTAGGGGAGTGGACCATAGAACACCACGGAACATCAGAAGGTTCAATCCCAGATAAAAGGGTTGGCTGCATGGTTGATTTTTGGGTTTTTTTACATGTTTAACGCTAATACGAGCCAATTTTCAAAAGGAAGGATCCTTCCTCGTGTGCTTTGCAAGATTCAAGCAAGCAAACCAGTCATTAGAAATGCAATCTGGTTTAAGTTTGGCGTAGACAAGATTATTTTTCATGGAAGCATTAATTATGGTTGTTTTCATTACAGACAGAGAATACAAAGGGTTTATCCAGGTAAATTCTTTGAAAAACATACATTAAAATTTGTATTATATTTAAATAAAAGGGGGTGGAATCAGCTCATTTTTTTACATTCATAGTTCCTTGTTTAATGTTTTTTATTGAATAAAATTTGAATATGTTGTTCTAATAATTGTAATCATGAATAGTTTGATTTAAAACGCTTTTCTAATTACATAGACTGAATAAATTATAAAATAAATTCTAATCTCTAGTTTTAAAAAAAATCTAGGATAATTATTCAAAAGCGCTTTTAAACTATTTTTTTTTTAAATTTTTATTATTCCATATTGTGGTATATTTGTATTCCATATGACAGATCAATTTTCAGCTTTTAAACTTGTAGCATTTTTATATTTTAAATAGTTTTTCAGCATAATAAATGTATAGAAATGTTACGGACATGTAAGAAATATAAATGTAAAAAGGGTAACTATCAAAACATGTGAGGAAAATTTCTTTCAATTTTTCTTACAGCTTTTTAGTGTCGAAATGTAAGTAGTGAACGAGACATTTGTGGGATTATCATGATAATTTTGTTTGTTGATGGCCCGCATTCGAATACATACGGAAGGAATGAAACACTATTGGGCTTCACCATAAATCTTCAGCTGTCTTCAGACATTTTAGCTTAAATAGAAAAGGTAAATAAATAAATTAATTATTGAAATGTATTTCATTGACTTCAGGATAAAAACTGCTGTCAAGTCAAACCATATAAAGATTTTTAAGCATGTTAATTATTAATGTGACAATTAAGCTTCCAATTAAATGAAATAATTTAGACTGAAGTACAGGACATTTTACAAATATAGTCACAGTTTAAATTCGTTATGTTTTTATGTTGGTTAACCGAAAGACATGTTTTAGTCAGAGCTGAATAAAATGAATAATATGAGTATGCATTTCCACAAAATAATTTATTCGCTCAAAAATTATAGTTTTTTTCTTTAAATGCGATGTATAATAAATACAATCGCTATAACTCCGTCCCTTCATGCTTTTCAGACAGCATATATTGCTTGACACTTACACTTGACTAATTTTCTCATATTAATAAAGCTTATGGTTTATAAAGCTTTTTTTTTTTTTTTTTTTTTTTTACAAGTAAGGTACAAGATTAAAAAGAGCAATCGGGAATAATACGCAGCCTAGAAGTGAATTCCTTAATATTCTAGAAGCCAACATATCAATTATAAAATCGCTATAGCTTACTGTAGAATAGGAGGACACATTATACAATTGCGAATCTTAACATTTGTGACTATTTTTTGGCTACGCATTAAATACATGGTTTCTCTGAATGCTATTTAATTTCAGTGAGAATGCGATCCATCATGTGCAAATAGATCTGAGTTTCAAAAAACAAATCAACGCCTTCCATGTATGTTAATGTGAACTTATTAAGGTACGAAGTGGGTGTGAGGCAAACACAAAAAGAAAGAACCCCAAACAAGTCAGCACCCAATATGGCCCTAGAACAATGAAGACTGGACAAGCTGCCGGCATCATTTCACTAAAACCGCCAACGGTGGAGCGCGGGCGCCAGAGTCATTACGCTGCGAATCTTTTGCATGATGCATTTTCCGCCGGTGGAGTGAAACCATGAGCCGCAAGGTGGCGGTAATTATGGGGAATTTCCCCGGCAGAACGCGGTACCTCCACTCATTCTGGTAACGGTTGACCTAAACCGGGTTTAGAGCGATTCAAAATGGCCGCCTTTGAAGTGTAAGCTCGTAGCAGCGGTGGCGGTGGGGATTTTGGCGGTACATGAACATCAATTTGCTACTACGGAGTGGCGGCAGAGTGAGTGCTAAGGAATACTGATATTAATACAAACTTCTAGTAAATTGTTCTAACTTACAGAATGGCAATATAGTACAGCTGAAAGCGGTTACGCTATAATCTTCCCATGTTCCTGTTCATATTCATTCAAAAGATCCATATTTTTCAAAATTAGGGTAACATATTCTTCGGTTTATTCAGATTCTACCAAACACTCCAAGAAAATCTTATTATGAATTCGATTATTTAAAGCACAAGCAATTAACCTAATATACATATTTTCTATCGTAGGAAAATCATAGAGCCGTGAGCTTTGATTAAGTAAAGTACGCAATAGATGCGTACTTTACTTAATCAATTCTATTAAAAACAATATCATCGCCTAAAGCTCGTGGAACGGAAACTTCGAGTAATACTTAATAGTGGTTTTTTTTTTTTTTTTTTTTTTTAATTAAAGAAAGAGGAGGGGGAGGGAAAAAATGTTCCAGCTGGCTGAAATGAGTAATCGTACGACTACCTACTACTTTTCCTTTGCAAAACAAACGTCTGAATGAAAAATTCTGCATCGTTTAATAAGTCACTTTAAAACAGTGTTTAAAATACTCAGAAATTTGGAAATTGGAATTATATATGATCAGTTTAGGCGGTGAGAGTGGAACTGACTTGAGGGCAAGCGTATTGAAATGAAATCCTCCATTGGATTCAGTAAGACCAGGTCTCCAGCTTAACTGATGATGGAGTTTTGTTAACTGTAACTTTAAGACTTATGAGTGGCTAAGTTTCAGCTAACTTAAAAATCCAAAACGACTTAATACACAGTTCTTTTCTAAAACAAAAATTATAGACTTCAGTGTTAAAATATGGATAAAAATTTTTCACTGTGAAAAATCTATGGTTTAATTTAATTTAAATGAAGCAAAGGGAAACAATCGTTAAAGTTAGAATATAATTCGCTCAAAAAAAATGGTAACTTAATATTTTTTTTTTGCTTTAAATTTTGATGTGAACAAATATAAACGTATTGCAAAACTCCGTTCAATGTTCGTTATAACGAGTAACTAGTTAAAATCGCTTGTATGAAAGTAATAATTAGTTTTGTTAAAAGAAATACAGACTAAGAAAAACAACAGGTACGAAATTTAAAAATAAGATTCAAAACACATTATTTTATATTATTACTAATTATAATAAAGCACTGCAGTAAATAATAAAATAAAACTTTTATTGTCTTACTCCATACTTTTTTAGATGCCCATATGTTGTATAAATTCTATACCACGATTTCTATAATAATACTTTTTGTAGAGTAAATACCATAATGGTTGCAATACAATAAATAAGTTTATGTTCGGTCATCGTGTAGTGTGCCTGTATTGTTAGGCCATATATACCTTTATTGCAACACCCGACATTTTCATTTACAATACTATAATAGTAACTGCAATTTTCATTTACAGGGCCAAATAGTGCTGCTATGCTTGATACTGGGTGAGCGGTAATATGATATTAAATTTACTTTCATGCTCAAATCATTTACTTTTTAAAGCATTTCTCTTTCTTTTCTACTTTGTTCTGAACTATTCTCAACAGTTACAGTTTTGCTATTTATATTTAATTTTTATATTTTATAAAAATATTTGGCGAAAAGCGTTAAAACTACCTTATTATGCTATGTTTTTAACAACAATCCGTTTTGTTCTTTATATGCGCAAAGATATCTGATAAAAGTACTGTCGTTAGAAGCATATTTTATTGGTTACTGATTTATATTAACTATACTACATAAAAATATTTTATTGTTTTGCAATTGTGGATCGATAGTTAAATGTGTTAAGAGGCGGGGAATAATCAACGTCCATGGCGCCTTAGTTCAGCTTTTACTGCAACTAAGGCGTTACTTTAAGTAACTGCAAATACTATCATTCGACGTGCACATGATGATTAATTTTTCAACTACCGATCTGCCATATTACTTCTTCTCAAAGGTACTGCATAGTTGAAGACAATAGTATTTATTTATTTATTATTGTAATTAATCTAAGATGTTTCTAATGCTACATGTTACATATTTTGTTACAGGATAATCGTTTGCGTGCCGCCTAAGATACAATTTTGTTTGCCAAGTACAAAAGTACTTCAGTTGTTTTTTACTATTGAATTTTACATCAACGACTATCAACTAATATTCCATTTTCAAAGCTTGCGGTGGAGATGGTGTACTAAAAAGCACTTTTTCATCTGTTAATAAAAAGTGTGAAAGACAAAAAGAACAGGATGATGGTATCGCGACTTATTAGATGTCTAAACAAGTTTACACCTTAAAATTCCAATACAAGAATCATAATAATAACAACAGCGATAAGGTCAGGCCAAAATAATAGATTATCGCATCTTATCTGACATTTTGATAAGTGGTGGCTCTAAAGTTAATATTACATAACACAAATAAATTGTTGAAGATTTTAAAAAGAGTCTTTTAATTTCATTTCATAAAAGCCTGTTTGAATGACAGATTTTGCTCACATTTATATAAGAAAATTTACTGGTCATGAAAAGGTAATTAGCTTATTCTGCGTAAGAAAAAATTAATAAATTAAACCAGTGAATTTGTAGATTAGTTCAACTGTTTCTTGAAACTCATAATTGTGACAAGGGGCTTCAACTAATTCATTCGATCCCTGCCTAATTTTTTTTCTTTACGAATATTGTTTGAAAACGTAAGGAAAACATTTTCCCCATTATCAAAAAAACAGAATTTAAAAAATATCTCTTCCCCCCCCTCAAACTACCCCTAGAGAACCCGGAACCATTCAAAATGATGAATGGAGTGCTACAGACATTCACCGAACTCTGGTGTAAATAAGAAATATTAGGAAATGTTAACGTCGAGCAAACAACAACGTGGAAATATCCATCAACCATCACGTGCCCTAGACAACGATACAAAAGCCGGCGGGAAAAACATACGAGTGGAAAACGGGCTTTTAGGAACCCGAAAGAAGGGGGAATTGACACTTGATTGGTAAAAATTTACTTCAAGGTCAGAGACCATCATGGAAATGACGGTGCTGTTTCTCATTGCAGAGAGCTAATGAAAGCGAAAGTACTATTTTTAATAAGATTCTTATTTGTGTTTTTAACAGTGCCTGACTATTAAAAACACAAAAACACGGCAAGAATCCGCTTCATAAAGCCTAACAAAAATGAACATGAAATCAGCAATCCATCTGTGTTGATGCGATCCACTGTCATTTGTGAATGGCGTTGAAAGCCCAAACTACTGACTACTCATATTGACAGTTTGGGTAATAAAGTTACCGGCAGTAGAGTTGTGGTAAGTTCAGATAAGCTAATGAGTTGTCAAAAGACATCTTATTAGTTATGAATTATGTAACAATTTCAAAGATCAACTAACTGACTTTAGCACTGCTTGTTGTTAAAAGGTCGAAAGAAGAGACTGCCATTTTTAATCTGATGTAAAGAGAAAATTTATAGTTTATAATTCGTATTGAGGCAAGGCGTTCACAAAAACCGATGCGGGGGAAAAATTTGAGCTAATTATAGATTTTTTTTTAAATATTTAACAAAACTCTCAAAAATAAGTAAAGGGGACAATTTCGTACGTGATCTTTTTGTTTTCTAGTGTATTTTTTTAAAATTTGATGTTGAAGAAATTAAGCAACATTCAGAAATACATGCTAGTCTACATAATTCTAAGATACTTATAATCTATGTCACATACTTATAATCTATGTCATATGACTCTTCTGATGATGTAAATAGAACTAAAACTCAAACAGCCAATAGCAATTTTACAGCAGTATTAACTATCCAATCAAAATGTATTGAGAACCAAAACTAACTCAGTTTGAATTAAGGTTTCACCCTGAAAATAACGCACTTGTTTTTTAGGTTTTGGTTTAAGTGGACTGCAGTCTGTCTGCTCCTTCTACCTCACTGCAAATTTATCTAAAATGTAAACTTTTTGGAATAGGCACAATTAATGAGCCAACTTGATTGTGGCCACAACATGTTTGCTGAAATAAAAAATGAAGATTTAATCTGCCTTAGCCTCCAATTTCCTATTCATTGTGGATCAACACTTCTACGCCATCAAAGTTCCCGCTGTTCATTACTTCTGAGTTTGTTTCTATTACATATATACATGCGATGAAAAACACTCACTCAAAAATAAATTTGATGTGTATGAAATTGAGAAATTTGAAGCTGTTCAGTTTGAAACGTAACATCTCCCATTTTGCTTATCGAAGGCCTCTCTATAACATTAATACTTAAACTTAATTATAAATTAATGTTGTAAAAATGCAATATATATATTCGTAAATACATGAAATAGAAAAAAGCAAAGTAATTTATAAAACATTCCTAATCAAACTCCAGGAGCAGTATTTCAGTTTTCGTGAAAGAACGATTGAATCTGACACCATTTGAAGCGCAAAACTCTGAGATTATTTTCGCTGAAATTTAATTCCATTCTTTTCGTTTAACAATTATCTCGAATAGAATACATACATCTTTTTAATTTGATTCACTTCTCCATCGAATAACTACTCTTCATTTCTCTAATCCTAAGTCATCCGTGTCACCCAGCAGGACTTCGACGATTATCCCATTTTAGCATCACGTTTGAAATACGGGGTGGGAAACATGGATATATCTTCTGGCACGTGCAGTTAATGGAGTATCGGATTGGTCATGAAGCTGTGACCACGTGATGGCCTATTAAGGGGGTAAATTCAGGGCTCTTGCGGAACCGACCGGTTCTGTTTGACTTTGCAAGAAGTAGCAAATTTGAAAGTACAGACCATCTTTTCGCAAAGCAGTAACAACTGAAATCACTTCAATCGAAAAACTGATTTACAACTCAATTAAAATTGCCACTGCTCTATATTTTTTGTAATTGCGAAAGGATGTGAGGGGCAAAAGTTCAAGCATCATGCTGAGATATATTCGGCAGATATACCGAAAATCATTAATTACTGTTGCACGTTTTTCATCTTTTACGGTCACCGAACTTTAAATATTTAATGTCAAATGCAATAAATTTCTTTTAGCGCAGTAAAACTAATGATTAAATATTTCGTTTCATTTTTGAAGGTTATGACCTCAGTGTTTCCCCAAAACATTCCTCTGCTTAGAAGAAAACTGGATCTACTCTTTTTTTTTTTTTTTTTTTTAATTTTTATGTTTTGCGTGAAAAATAATGTAACAATGTTATAATTTGAAATAACTTCACAAATTTCATTAGCTGCTTGGACAAGAGGCTATTATTTTAATTTCGAAATACAGAAATCCAAGATATTTTTCATCATACTATCTTCATCAATTCGCTTTAAAGTTAATATTAAAGTATATATTTAAGACTTAATAAGACAGCCTTCTGGCTGTGATTTCTCAGTAATTTAATACTTTCAGTTTTATTAAACATTTTCTTTAAACTTACATCTGTTGAGTTGTACCGATTTCCTTCTCAAAAGGCGATATATAGTGATGTAAAATAAGTTACTATGTAGACGCTTCGGAAATGCGTTAGAAGAACGTAGATTTGTAGTGCTCCTTTCGATAATGTAATAAAGAAAATAACTGGAAAAAAAGATTATGAAAAATATGATGACAATAAGAGTTACTGCTGCATAAACATAAATATTTCATAGATTTTAAACATCAGCGTTAAAAACTTTAGAATTCCGATCTAAATTATTGACATAAATAATTGACCTTTTGGCAAGCTCTCTTTATTTCCCTTTGCCTTTGGCGCAAAGAAATATTGTCATGTTGCCATTCTGTAAAATAAAATTTCTTCCTTTAATAAAAATCATAGCAATAAATTGCAATAATTAATGAATATAGTGAATAAATACACTATTTAACAATGCAGTCGCTAATGTAAAAGTTGCTGGATGGACTCCTTACTGGGCTCCAGTAAAAAAGCAATTTCGAGGAGCAATTTAACTCGGGTTTAAAATAATATTCTTCTGAAATACCTGACGTCTCAAAGTGCTTAATGTGCTTCGAGTGATTTACACAAAATAACCTGATAATACATTATTCTACTGACCAATTTCAAGCAGTTTATGTGTAGCGAAATATTTTCCTTCTCCATTATTAATGCAGCTTTTGGATAAATAAATAAAAATGAGGCAATTGGGGAGTTTGTAAAAGGGCATAACCTCTCTAAGCCTAACTTATTCGCTTTCTTTAATAGATCCGATGTTAAGCGTTAAATGAAAGTGCCACTCTTGATGTCAGAATGAATGAGCGTTTTGAGTGATAGCTCATTCACAGAGGATGAGGGACTACTTCGCTTAAGAACATAATCACGAAAATAAATGTCACGATCGGGCCCCTATATTTGCTTTGTCATTAACGGTTAGTTTTCAAATGCCTAGACATTCCGAGAGTGGTAATGCTTAGAAAGATATCATCTCAAGGTATTGCTATAAAACGTGTTAGATTTTAAAACTCTGTTCATAAGATTTGCTCGGAAATTGTTTTATATAACATTAATACAAATTTATATTTTATGTGTATATTATAAAATTTACTCATTTAAGAATATTTATTTTTGATGCAAAATGTTGCTAATTATTTATATATATATATGCACGCTCATATATGCAGATTAAATTTAGAATAAATATTATTTATGCAAATTCCTAAAAGTATGCTTTTATTCATGAAGAATTTGTTGTGTATAGTGAGAATGAAAAAAATCATTTCTTTATGTATGTATTTAATGTAAACTACGGACACTGTGCAGATTATTTAATGCGTTGTTAATTGTATTGTAAATGTAAAGGGTTAGTAAAAATTGCACCATTATTATTATTTCTGTTAGGTTAAATACTCTAAAATATAACTCCTAAATATTAGCTTATTTAAATAACCATATAAGATCTATAACAAAATTCTGTACTTGTTTTATTTCTCTCTCTCTCTCTCTCTCTCAATATGTATAAATATACATACAATGAAATTCTTTAAACTTCTCAAAGACAAAAATTTATTTATTCCTGTTCCTCAAAGCAGTTCCTTGCAAACATGAAATTAAATCTTTATATGAAGCTTCAAATCTCCAGTCATTAAATATGAAACAAGATAGAACCAATTCAATTTAGAAATTGTACAACCTAGAAAACATTTTACAAACGTACGCGTTTAAATTTTTAATGACTGAGGTAGAGTTTATATTATCGTCATTACAACTTTTCATTACGCCTAATAGTTTTTTTTATTTGCTTCAACTAATACTTATATAATAAAATATTATAGTTTTGTGTTTTGATGTTTCATTGTGTAAATATTTTATGTTTGTTAAGACGCTAAAATATCGCTGATTTAAGTTGTTCACGTAAAGATCAAGGAAATGATGACATTTTTATATAGTAGTTGAAAGAAAGTGAAAATAAAAAGAATTTTACTTTGCCTGCAAAGTAATTTCTCAATAAAATAAGATGTTACTGGAATTCATAAATCAAAATAAAATCTTACTAAAATTTCCTATTTTTATTATTACATTAATGATTCAACCAATAACATTATCGCATCACATTAGAATATACTAAAGAGATTTAAAATACATTTCCCGTAAATCAGTATATCATTTGTGTATAATTTAGATTTTATTTTTCCATAACATAATAATTCTAAAAGAATATTAAATGCAAATGTGGCCTAAGCATGTACAAAAATTATTTACGTGTATTAAGTACTTAATTTTATTCCAAAATATTTCACTTCTTAATTGAGAAAAGGTTAGGGAAGAGATTGTTTACCACTTAATATATCTACTGTTAATTTTTTTTTAAATTTGATAACTCTTATTTGATAACTGTTAAAACTGTCAATAAGGACATTTTAAAAATAAATAAATAAAATTCATTAAAAAATAAATAAATAAAATAGCAGCACAAATTTTGCTTCTTCATGAGGGACATTCTTATTAACGAGCTTAGATTGTTAACTATTATTTACTAATATTTACGCACTCATTTTTTTATGCTCCAGAATAAAAATATATATATCTTTTTTCTTCTTTCGTTCTTTCTCTCCACCTCTTATATATACATATATATATATATATATATATATATATATACATATATATTTTAATTTAAAGTAATGAAGAGCAAATTTGAAATGTTAACACTTTTCCTTTCACTTTTTAAACAGAAAAGATATTCAAATATTTTCAAAATTCCAGAATACCTGCTTCATTTTAAGTCATCTTGCACATTTAGTTTGTTCGCTGATTTAGATTAATGTACAAGTAATGTTATTTAGAGTATAATAAAGCAAAGTACGACAGTAATTATATGCACAAATTTCCCCAATTATACAGTTAAATACGTCTTTCATTAATTATTTAAAGTTAAACAATACACTTTGCCTATTCTTTAACAACAACAAAAGCAGCATAATGAGGAATATAAGGCAACCTATAGGTGATAATTAGAAATATTTCACTATTATTTCTAAAATTCTTGTCATCTTAAATTACCATCTCACTACTGGTTGCTATTTCCGTTGCCCAGCACAAAACCCGCTCCTGTCATCGTAAATGAAAATGCTCGTCTTAAGTGACATGTCTGACGTTCAGTTTGAATGATAACTGCAACCGTGACAACCCTCTCCAGAGGTCAAGAATTGCAATGAATGAGAGAATGACTTAAAATGAGTTACGAGAGAGAATTTGTATGGAGCGCATCTTTCTTCAGAAGATCACGAATTGGGTAGCCAGGCTCCCTCTACACTTCTCACCGTCAGTAATACTATCTTGTTCCCATTTCCACGAACAAGTAATTGAAGCCTATAAGGAAATTAACAGTGATAAGAAATTTGAGATATACTTAAAAGAAAATCTGGTTAGTGCTTAGGCCCACAAGAACCAAATCCAAGATCCTTGTTTTAAGACGAGCCCCCAAATCCCTCTCATAAATCCTCTTCATCCTATTTTGCTTTCATAAATGCAAAGAACTGATTTCTGAAAGGATCGTGCGTCAGAAATTGCGTCAAAAATTGTCTCAATCGAATCCCGCTTGCAAAATTTGCTGTTAAAAGTAAAAGTAATTTACTCTGTGTGGCATATGTTGCTCTGTATCTGGTGGTTGATGGAGGCAGTTACTAAGTTCATCGCCTAGTCTGGAACTCTTATGGATGGGTGCTCATAAGAAATAAGAAGACGAAATTTCTCTGCATACAAATCCCCTCTTGTGTCTGATGGAAAGGTAGGAGAGGCATTAGCTTTGATACTATCCTTCCGAATGATAAACTAAATATATTTCGAATTTAGACAACCTTGTAAAATCTTATAGTAAACCTGGCCGTTTCTACAGAGCTCTTAGTCATTGGGATATTTTCTTCTGAGATACTATTCATCAAAACTGGGTAGGTATTTCATAGTGGTAGGCTATACCTTTTAATTTAGAGCACAGATTGGTGCCTTCAAAGCAGTAATTAATCGTATCATTGATGACAAAAGTAAAAGCTGGGCAAGTATATGCAATATTTAGTGGGAACGTCAGCTATCATTCGGTCTTTTATAAAGCTTCCATCCTCCCGAGAAACCCCATAACCGAACTGCAAGGCATCATATTTTAGCCTCGCTTATGCCCCGTTATACCACATGTAAGATATAACCTATGAACCATCAAAACAGATAAAAACAAACAAAACTATCAAACTATCAAAACAGAAATAACAAAAAAGTGAATATCAAAACTATTTTTCAGTTAAGTTAGGATATTTTTATTAGTGTGCCCATTCATTAAAGTATTGTTTACACATTGCCTAAACGTTAAAGATATTGCTAATGAGGGAGAACCGTTTTCTCATCTATACATTTCATTTCTTCTAGTACTTTATGTTGATTTTTAGGAAGACAGTTTCAAAAATTATATCCCGCAGGAAGTAACGAAGTACAGATTTTTTACGGATCACGGAGAAGGAATACTAATTTTATCAAACATTGTGTTAAATTTAATTTTAATTAAAATTTAGGATATTAACCAAAACATTGGCTATTGCGAAAGTTTCCCTTTAATACTGGAGAACTCTAGATCTAGAGACTATTAGACCCCCCCCCCTTGAAGCAAGAAACATGATAAACTATTCAGTGCCTTCTTCAGGATTCGAAAGCGGTACTCCAGCTTGCTACTAGCTACTAGAAAGAGGGAGTACCGCTTGGTACTTGGTACTAGCAAGCGGTACTCCCGCTTGCTAGTTTGACGTATTAACCATTTAAAAGCAGGTGCAAGAGAGTTGCATAATTCCGTATGAAATGTTTAAAAATAATTAATAGCAAATCGGAACTATGTACCAATTGTCCTACCTCCGCATTTAGATAAATGCACATATCACCATGACCCCATATTAGAAACACTTGCTGTTTTAACATTAAAAATGTCTTTATCGAAATTTTTTAAAGCATTTGGATTGTTTTATTAGGTTATTCTGCCATACACTTATCATCTACGAGATTTGTGATGTGTTGCTAGTGCCTGAAACGTAATATCTTTAATTTATTTTTTATGGGGCTTGTCAATAGAATCAATTTCCAAAGCTCAATTTTCAGGCTTCTCGATTTCCAGAATATTACCATTAGGCAAGACAAAATATGTATCTTTCAGACTACAGCTGCTTAATGAATTAAGTGATTTAAAAACAATAAAAAAGTTTGTTAGTAATTTAAATTTCTTTGGTTTATTAATATGTATGCAGTGTGTAAAACTTAAAATAGACAACCAAGTACCCCTCCCCCCGCCCCTCCGGCATAACTCGAAAATCATACTTTCAGCTTATCGAAGACCATTCGTAAATTGTAGAAGCAAAACAAGAAGGGTTGACTAGCTAATTTACGGTATTTCTTCCCCTTCTTATTTGAATAATTTAAAATTCTAAATGATTAGAGTGTGAAATACGAGTAAACATTTTCCGAACTGTTAAATCAAAAGAAAAAAAAATATTTAAAATATAAAATTTTATTAATTTTTATAAGAAAATAGGTCATGATTTCAAGCGAAATTTAAAATTTAAATCAAGATTCATTAAAAATAACAGCATTGTAATCAATGATATTGTTAACATAAATATGATAGTTATGATAATTACATCGTTTAGCGTCAGTAATAAATAGTTTGAAAAATGTAATTATAGCGTATTCTACATTGTAGCATAATTTAAGTAAAGTATGAAAAGGTAATTAAAATATTAAAATTTTAATTTTATGCAATAGCATAGTACAATAATTAGAAATATTTAAGCAATTCTATGAAACATAAGTGTTAGATCGAGTTAAAATGAATGAATATATGCATCTCTTTAATAACTTTAAAGAATTAAAAAAATAATGCACATATTCGTAAAAATTTTTAAATGAACTTTAGTTTCTTTCAAAGAAATTCTTAGAACTTACTTGACAAAATATTATAACTTCATAGCCTAATTGCTATTTAAAATGTAACTCCCCATTTTTCTAAGAAATTTAAATAAAAGTCATCTGATTCAATGAATATTACATGAAAAAAGAACCCTCGTCTTGAAAGAATCAATACTGCCAAAAGAGTCTCTTTTATAAAGATTGATCCCTAAAACAAACTTGAAACCAGATCTGCCTTATTAAAATAATAAACATCGCCCCTCCCTGACACTCTGACGTACGACATCCGGCGCGTCCGGCACACGTCGCATCCGGCGGCGGTCTGATCAGCGGTGAAACGGGGTTGGCCTAGCACCGGAAAGAGAGGGAGGCATCGCCGCAGCGGGGACCTCTCATCACCCGTGTAAAGAGTGAGCCGAATTAGGCCTAAGCCCATCCGCAGTGATTGTGTTGGATTCGGGATGGCAGGGAGGGTGGGGAACTGGTTTTCGAAACGTTGGAAAAAGAGAAGGGGATGGGTTGAAAGACTGCGGTTTTACGAACCCAGGACGGAAAAAGGAAGGGGTGGCGAAAGTGATTACCCTCCCTCCTGCCAAAGTGCGTATTCTGTACCAATACGTGTTGCCATTGTATGCCAATATTTTTTCTTGAAGTATTTAAATAAAACGCACGGTAGCCTATCTGGGTGGTTGTCAGATGGTGCAGCTAAAGTGAAATTGATAAGGTCACAATCTGGAAGAGGAAACAATTCGAAGAAAACAATCTTATGAGTTTAGAAAACTTTCCTCGGTGTACTTTTAAGCAAAGATAAAAAAAAAAAATCTTTTGTTAAAATAATATCTTCATTTGGACTACGAAGACTTTCAGAAACTTTTTCTTGAAAGTAAATCAACTAAAGTTAAACATTTTGAAGTTAATTCCAGTTAAATAATAATAAAAAACATATTTACTGGTAATTTTGAAGTAATTTGTTTGAATGAGAAATGTAATAGACTCCCTGTCTCGTAAATTAATTATTTGTCTCAAAAGATGGATTTATAAAATCATTATTAAATTTTCGTTATTGCTTAAACAATTGCATTAAGAAATAAGATTAATAAAAAATTGCACCATTATGCAATTAACTTACGATAAAACTTAATATTAACGAATACTTTCCATCTCATCGGTAACAGAAAAATGTACAAATACAGAATAAGTAATATGCATGATATATATATCCACGTAAAAATTCCTAAACAAGGTAGGACTCTGGAAGCAATTGTTCACGTTTTTCACATGCTAAACATTGGAAGAAATAAGATTTATGTTTTTTTTTTTTTTTTTTATTATTTTATTTATTTTTTTTTTTTTTAATAAAGACATCGTAGAGACCTGAATTTTAAAAACATCACCGATTTTAAAATCCTTTAAATCTTTATTACACGGCATTTTTCAGGTTTTAGACTGTTGGTCTGCTGGTCCGGTTTTGAATATTTATTATTTTTTAATTCACTTTTTTACGTTGACACATTACGCAGATTCGAGTTTTAGAAATTTAGCGAATTCAAAAAAGCGTATTCATGAAATAATTCCAGAAATTAGCATCCCACCCTATCTTGAAATTTGATGATTCTACAATATTTTTCAAAATTTACGCAGAGCTACAAGGAGCTTGCTTTTGTTCAAATGCTAATTATTAAGAAATAGGAGGTTAATTCTGAATCTGGTTAGACAAACATTTTTATTAAATTTCCATCTTAAAAAAAACTCCTCCGTATATTAGACTTCTGTAAGGATGTTACTCAATACTAAATGGGAATCATACACTTCAGGATTTAAAGAGACATATATAAGTCTAAAGATCCTAGAATTCTTCCAAACGTTGTAAGCCAATGTTGTCAGTTATGAAGATTATGTTAATTGAATAAGGAAAGAGATATTTATGATATCTGTTTAGAGCAATTAACTCTTGAACATAATGCAGAAGGAATATAAATTAATTTATCAGCCTTTTAATTGCTGTTGACTTAAACTTGACCTCTGAAGCAAGTTCTTCTCATTGCATTTCACTAGACACGCCCTTAATGCCTCTCTCAAGGAAAATAAGTGTAAATGTAGGGAAATTAGATCATATGTATAACCTGAAAACAGAAGAGATAATTTTTTTTTAACATGAGAAAAATTCTACTTATTTTAAATCGGATGCAGAAATCTTATTGTTCTGATTTAAATTTCTTTGAATTTTCAACATTGTCAATTAATCTGGACTTCTAATAGCACAGACACATATAGGAGGAGAAGTATTTGAAGCAAATGATGTTGCAGAACATATGGACAATGTTTAGTTTCCGGGTGCGTATCAGCATAATGTTTAGATGGTTTTTCTGAATAAGAGGACAATTACATTCTAAATGCTATTAGTATATAAAATGCTGTTAATACATATTAGTACACCAGGATATAAAGATTATCAGGTTTTTTTAACAGTTGAAGGTTTCCGCATTTCATCTGAGACTTCTCGTATTTATTTAAGTCAAAAATAAAACAGTAATATCCTAAAACATTAACAACAAATCAACCTTAAAAAGCTATAAATTAACTAAATATTCGAACTTCGAAAAAGTACGTTTTAAGTTAATACGTTGAAAGAATAACGATAATTTATCCAAAGGAGAACTGAGAAATGGGAATAGCAAATGGTTCTCCTACCATACACACAGCATTTTGTTAACTGCAACTGTTTTATAATATGATTTATTTACAAAGTGTTTAATTAATTATATTGCTGTTGTTCATTTCTCCAGATTGTTGCAAATTACCCCATATTAAGATGCATTTTTTTCATTTACGGAAAAATTATTTCTTTTTATTTAATCATTACGATTAACTTCATGGAATATTTTTCACCCAAATTTAGAGCAAATGTAACTGTAGTTATCTATTTCTTTAACTAAATAACATAAAAAGCGCCTAATTCTAGCTATATATTTCAACCGGCATTCAATAAAATAATTATAAGTATTATTATTATTTGCAATTTGAAAAATCTCAGTTTACAGTCTAAATTAAAAACATTTTAAAAATTATTTAAAAAAGTTAGGAATGCATAGAAATTTATCACTTATCTTCTTAAGTTGAATAAATAACTCATAACTGCTGTTCGCAATTTATAAAAACTATTTTTTTACAATTGAATAAAATTAAAAATTAGTTAAAAAAAAGTTCTATATTAGAATCGCTGGCGTTCATGTTTTGCAATTTTTTAAATAAGCCGCAAAAATGTTAAAATATCTATTTAAATGTTGTATTACCATTTTAACAAAATTTGAAGAGGAAAAGAATATAGAGAGACCTGCAATGTTCAAATGTATTACCATCCAATTTAATCATCAGTTTTACTTCAGATGCGTGCAAATGTATATATGTAAGAAGAAGTGTTCAAAAATTTTGTAAGGAATCGGGATACCCCTTTTATTTATGATATTCAGGGTATAAATAATACTTGTTTAAAAATGTTGTTAAGAAGTGCCAATAAAATGATTTTTTAAAGGATTTACTTTGTTTTACTGAAAAGCAATGCACTTTTTTAATAACGAAAACAAATGAAAGATTTTGTACATCATCGATTGGCAACAAAGTTTATTTGCAACGGACAGGAAATTTATTGCAAATGGAAAGAAATAAGACCTTGATATGTCAAAAATGTATGTTCTAGTTCACTTCCTTTTTAATCAATCATTATGAAATTCTGATACCAGTCAAAAACTCACCAGATCGGATTAAAAGATATATCTGTGACATGGAAAACATGTGAGAGACTGAACTAGGAAAACATGTGAGAAAACTTTAGTTTTTGCTTGCGGATTAACACCAGAAAACACTGTAGATTTGTGTCTTCGTTTGGAAACATTACTCAGGTGACATACATTTGCATTGGTTGCTCTATTTACGAAGCAAAAGGTTCCAGCTATTAGGTTATCTAATATAAGATAACCTATTGCACAGACGTGTTTTATTCTTGTTGAGAAATAATATAGATATAATCTTTGTTGACAGTTTCAAGGAATTTTTTTATCCGATTATTTTGCATTGCTTGAATTTTTCTTACTCTTGATGAAACCCTTCGGAATGATGGATCACATTTAAAAGGATTAGCAGAGAATTTTAAAAGGATTTGTTCAATCAATGCGTTGCAAATGGTTTATTAAATTTTTTTAACATTATTTGTTCAGTTAAAATGATGGTATGTTTTATATGAATGCTTTACACGTAAACTTAAATGCAAATAGAAAAACCTAAATTTAATAAACATTGCGGTAACACTGTAGTTTGCGAAAGCTACAATTGCGATCACCTGAGGCCATAATTTAATAAGATGTCAAATTTAATGTGTCCCAGAAAGCTAATTTGACTATTGTATTTTATTATCTGTTTCCTTTACAACAATACAATAAACAACTAAGAAAATTTTGTTCTCTGTCATTATAAGATGACTGCCCGCTATTGGCCGGAGAGTGAAAACATCTTCCGCAAACTACGAGCAGATACAACCATAAGTTTGAATAGTTGAAATTTTAAACAATTATTATTTATTTTAAGTAATTACGATTTTTTTCTCCAATTGTTTGATAATAAGTTTACTTTTCAAAAGGTTAAGGCATCTGATTTAAAAGAAAATGTTATTAATATCACAAATTCATCATGTTAGCTGAGGAAGTCTTCTTCTTCAGTAAAATTAAAAAAAAAAAAAAAAAAAAATTAAAAAAAGTCTCTTTAGTAGAATTTAAAAAAAAAAATTAACTTCCTCACTAGAAATAATCCAAGATTTAAAATCATTACTTGACAAGGTAGGGAAAAAAAGATTTTTAGCACTCTTTTTTTCCCAAATCCTGTTTTCAGTTTATAGCATACTTTTATTATTTTATGGGTGTGTATCTTTAATTTTATAGAAATTTTATAATTTTTTGTTCAGTTTCAAGATATTTTATGCAATTTAATCTAATACCTTATAATTTTGAATTGTACTGTCCCTTCTTATCATTAACTCTCATCAGGATGTAAATGAGGTAAGTGCATTTAAGACAGAGTTTTTAGAAAGAAAGCCAGAAAGATAATTACACTCATTAAGACCTCTATGTGATTTTTTTATATACATTTAACAATAACAGGATATTAAACTTTACATTTTTAAATAACAACTACCACAAGAGTTAAGTGCACGGTATTCATCAATATCATACGAAATTCACCATCAAAAACGATCGTATTTGTAATGCCTAGTCCAGGTCTTTGTTATCACTTTAGTACTCAATTAAATAATTTCTGCGTTATTTAAATATCATCAAGAATGAAACCTAAATTTCATATTCATTGCTAAATTTAAGACTATCTCATTATTTGAGTTTCAACGGCTGAAATTGGACTTTAAGGTATTGTTCTAAATAAAACTCAAATTTTATTGGAATTCAAATACAATATTGGTTATACTGACGTTTCTGAAACTAATTAATTAAACATACTCAGGTACCCACATCTCCGCAGTACTCCCTTTGATAAAATATTCATTCTTGGAGCCATCATTCATGTAACAACTTTCATTCGTGTCAATTATATTCATGAAAATAGCATTAAAATTTTTCCTACATCATGTAAAATTATATCATTCCGGGGAAATCCCTGGAATTATTATCTGAATGCGATGCAGACCGTTGCACTTAGAAATTCAACTTCTGTCAACACTTCAAACTTTAGAAAGCTTATGCGAGTATATTAATTTTGATATTGCAATTATCTTTTTAACGCATTTTCTATTATTCTAAAAGTATTCATTGTACATGCAGCACACATACATATTTTTAGGTATTTAATACTTAAAAACTATTAATTATCATTCCGATTGTATGCTTTTCAGTATTTTAAAAAGCATAGAAAGGTTCAGAAAGGATTTATTTCAGAATGCTTCTCATAGATATTTATAAACGCAAGTTTTAAGAAAAGTATATTCTTCTCGAAGAATTTCCACATTATGACACATATGCTGCAATAAAATATCTTCTTTCTGGAAACTATGTTTTTTACATTTAAAAAATTCATATTTCCATATACTACAGATAATATATGCCACTGAGAGAACTTCTATTTGGAGATGCTTTTTTTTAAGTGGAAGATGGAATTTCTAACGGAACTTCTTTTTCAAAGCGCAGTTCCTACATGAACTGCATCTCTTCTTTTCCAAGAGCTGCAACCGAATTACGACAGATACAATCATTCATATTCTAGACTCCCAGTGCCTGAGAAACTACTATCTTCATTTCAAGGAATCGCTGGCCACAGATCTATCTACACACCCAGCCACAAATATTTACAACGAACTGAAAAATTGTATGCATAGATAAATTTTCTTCATCTAACCTAAAGATAAGATCAGTTAGTTGTTCGCCGACGAGGGCAGAAGGTGGGAAATATAATGAGATTACACAATAGGAGTGCACCCCCCGTCGGTGCCATCATTTTTTTTTTCCACCAGGGCGTGCGGAGAAGGGGAGGATGAGTTGCGCATTCGCAACACCGCCCGGGCCTGTGGAGGCCCAGCAAATTACCGTAAGTGGTCCACAGTCTCCCCCTCTTTTTCAGACAGGAGTGGCGTTTCGGATACTTTCCCGGTTGGCCGAGCAAAGCGTGTTAGTGTGTGAAGAAAAACTTCGCTTCGGACCGCGAGAATAATATAATAATAAGAGGGGGGGATAGCGAAGGAGTATAGCAAGAGAGATAGACGCTTTTTTAACGCTTTAGTTAACGTTATGCGGAGAAATATATTATTCTTCGAGCCCGTTCTTCTGCATTTGCAGTGCAGTATCCTTGCTTCGTAATATGGTGGCTGGTTAACTTCCGCATTAACCTTCACGAGCCGCGCTGCGGGAGTTAATGCATCTGATGACAGGCACGTGATTGCTTCAGATGCAATGGAATAGTGTAATCGCGTAAAGAAGTAAAGATTGATTAGTTTCTAGGAACATTTATTATACCACTCACTAAAATACCAGTGTTTTGAAACGTAAGAGTTGAGATCAGAATTTCAGCAATGGAAGAAAGTCGTAAACTTTAGACAGTATCAGTTAAAAAAGAGACATTAGGCAGGCTCTGTACAAAGGTAAGCAGAGAAGCTGGTATAGATATATAATGTAGAAAGATTAAGGAAGAAAATGTAAAAAGGTACCTGGAACTAAATTACTGCTATAGATTTTATTGCAAAGGGATCCTAACATCCAAGCACTCTGGTAGAAAGGAACAGTAAACTAGAGATTTGCATTTTCTCCTTTTCCAATTCTGAGTTATTTTTATATTTTTGAATTATTAAATATCTATTTTGACTTTTCTTTATGTATTTTTCCATTTAAAAAATATATTTCATATAGAACATCAAATGAAAAAAGTAATGTATGTTTTCCAGAAATATGCTTTACAAATAAACATGATGGAGCACTACATAAGTTTTTATTGTATTTCTAAGTTCAAACTTTCTTACAAATGTTTCTTTCGAGATGTGCCAATGAAACAGTCTTGTCGAAATATGAATAATTTTTTTATGAATATTTTTAAAAGATAATAAATAGAAAGCTAAATGAATTCTTCACTGAAATTTAATTGCGTTTAAAAACATATGTTATTTAAAAAAGCTTAAAATGTGCTTTAAAAAGTTGATAAAGTGAAAATATTATTTTTTTTCAATCCACTTTTATAACCCAGATCCCACAGAAAAGAGGAAAAAAACTTTATAGTAACAACCGTTTCCTTTAAAAACTTGAGAAAGAAGAAAAGCTACAAATTATATTCACGTTTGATGAGGGGAGAAGAAAGTAGAAATTTTTTTATTGCTGTCTTTATTACTAACTAACTTATTACGTCTGTAATGCGTGACTTCTAATATTTAACTAAAACATTAGCGAAGTTAGGTGGAAAAAAAAACCAAAAAAAAAAAAAAAAAAAGTAAAGACAGAAATAAAATAATGAAGCAGTGGGTAAACATAGACCCCCTAATCCGGCGTGTCAACAGAATCACAGCGCTAGAAATATCATGTAAATTTCTCTCACACTGCTGGTAGCCCGATTCGGGGAATACGTTCCCTATTCAGTATGCCATCGGTGTTCCAACAGTGTCACAAGTGCAGGAGCCACACCCAGATTTCGGCTGGTAGAAGTTCGTTTGCGATGATCTCCGTTTGGTATTCAACGTGTGTTGTCCGCGAAGTAATGTCAAAGCCGAGATTAAGACTCAAATTACTCCAATCGGCACTTTATGACCGACACTTCTGCCCCCCCTCCCCCCACACAATCTCCTCCAGTTAGGTGGACGCGACGACAAGCTTATTGAAATAATAGTTAGTTGTCCCTTAGCGTCTGTTCTAAATTTCCAAGAATTGGGCATTAAAAAATAAACGAAGAGTCTCTTAAGTCAACTTTGTTTGCTTTATGCATGACATCTTTGAGCATAAAATCATCTGTTTTGTGATAATATTATCTCTCCCACTACTACTAAACGAGTAAAAGTCAGAGATAAAAATGGTAAAGTTTTGGAAAAACCAAAATAAAACTGTTAGTCGAAATACATATATTATAAAAGCGTCATTTGAAAAATAAGTTCCTATCCAGTCCACCTACTCAGTTTGAATCAACAACAAACTGTCAACGAAATTAATTTGATTTAAATTACTCATAAATACACCTATTAATTAATTACACACGTTTTATTTATGGTTATTGATGCAAATCATTCAAGATTTAATAACCAATTTTTTGATTAAAAACATATAACCTCCAATTATATAGCTAAGAGACTGTTTTTTTATCATTCATTTCACAGGATAAATAAACTGGCATATTAGGCTGTCAAATTATAATGTAGATGTATTATGTTTAGATAATCAGAAACGTCCGCAATGAACAAAAAATGATTCCTACAAAAATCGAAGACTTTGCATAAATTAAGTTACTATATCTTTTGTCGCTTCCTAGTGCCAGAATCATCATCCCAAATGCAATGTGATACATCTTCCCACTTTCAATGTAACTTGTATACATTCAAATCGTCTTCAACTTACTCCTCTGTAATAATTTTCTGAATAACCTATTATCTTTGTTTAATTGTTTAAAACATAATGTTTCGCAACGACATGACATTTCTTTGTCTAAGAGTTATCAGTCACTGTTACTTCGGTGATTGATACAACAGAACACAAATTCCCATTTAGCGAAATTCTCTACTTAGGAAAGTTCTTGCTATAAATTTGAAATTTGGGTCATTAAATAGCGATCATTAAAGTAATTTCGAGTTTTATCCGATTAATTAAATTGAAAATGCTTATAATTAATTTGTTATTCATTTGACACTTTTCTGACATAAATGTTTATCTGTCTATAGCATGGCGCAATTGAAACAAACTATTTAATAGGTAGTTAATTTATCATACCAAAGCATTTGTGGACTATGCACCGACTTAGAAAGAATTCCTACGTAAGCTTTCTAAAATAGATTGACTATAATTCGAATTATACATGAGAACAACTTTGGACGACCCACTTATCCGATCCTATACATAAACTATGAATAGAATGAGAAGGAAGGTCTTATGTATAGAATTCAATTCAGCCAATCTAAGGCTCTCAGTCAGCTTTGTTTTAGGGACAGCCCTTTTCTTTATTTTTGGGAAACAAAAGATTTATGAAGAAACTATAAGATGATTTAAGTACTCTAAACCGCCCAGACGGTATAGTGGTTAGGGGAGTAAACCGCTAAGTTGGCTTCCGACCTAGAAATAGATATATCTATGTAGAATTGGTTACCAACTCAGCGGGAGTTAACCACTAGCTAGCCCCTGCTAAGCAGACGACATTTATAAAATGCAAAAAAGATATATACATGTGCATACAAGGCACTTGAAGAAGAGTTTAATCAAAATATATGTATATACATATAAATACCAACTCAGATACAGATATATACACACTTACATACATATATATTCCGAAGCAAAAAAAAGTATACATACTCTGGCTCATATTCATATATACGTTATCATAATAGTTAAAATTCACATGAAACATGCCAATGAGGTACGCGTGATCCTGAGTATAAACTAGGTACCTTAAATAAAAGATATAAACATGTACAGACACAGTACAGCATTCAGATACAGTACAAACTTTGAGTATGAAAAGCTGGCACAGCATAAATACAAAATTACATGTTGAACATACGTATCACATATTCTATTGCTGACATATTGAACTAGCTTATATAGTTCTAACGTGCATACTGCTATGCTTTGCAGAGCAAGTAATATGTCTTCAGGTTAATAAATGTACCAGTTCAAAGAAGGTTTAATGCCGTACTGAAGGTGCGATGTCTATTTCTAAGAGAACTGTGCTTAGAAATGACATTGTTAGAACCTAGTGTGTGTTAGGTGCAACTCAAGTTTGTACTTTATAGCTATTATCTTCCAGCGTCAGAAGAGTAATTGCTAGTACAATAGTCAATTATTGTTTTCAGTTTCCGCTGAGCAACTCTGTTAATTTGTAAATTCTGGAACCAATTTGGCCAGAATCTGTTTGCTTGAGGCTGTTAAGTGCTGTGTGTGGGCAGGAGAACACAAAATGGTCAGTGGTTAGGGAAGCCTACTGCGGTACCGAAAGGCCGGGTTCGAATCCCGGAGAAGATATGAATGTTTGTAAATGTATAGTGTCAGCTCCGTATGTGGGCACTCTAATTATTAAGTCCTCTCGAGAGTTTGGGTTAGAGGAAGAGGGGTGGCAGACCCTCGGAAACCTTTCGCCGTAGTGCTCTCTTTCAAAAACTAGGGACGGAACTGAGTAAAGTGGTACTGTCACCTGTATGATACTCAAGGTTCTTGCCAACGACAAGCGCAATCTTGCTGTCCTTGCCACAATGAATTTCGTGGGCTTGTCCTGATGTTACTGTCAGACAAGTGAGATAAGTCACAATAAAAAGAACTTGGGTCCTCAATTTCCATCATTTTGAGCCTAGGTAGCAGTAAACAAGCCCTTCTTACTCACCTATTTTCTACTCAGCCCATTAGGTACAAGGAATGATTAATTTTCGGAATGAATGTGCCTTGAAATATTTTCTAGTAAGACGATATGAAAAATATTGAGATCAAGTAAAAAAATCTCAAATTTCTCTCGCATTGAAATATTCTCCGCAATGAAAAAAAAATTAAAACCGTTTTACCATTTTACAGATTGCGTAAACGAATTAGTTCATTGGTGTCACAAGAGCAAACTCTCGATTCATTTTATTTTTGTTTGCAGCTTGAATTTGCAATTAGTGACGTTTTCGTTTACAAACATGCCTTATCATGGAAGTACTGAAGATTTACTGTGAACAATTTTCTCATTCGAATAAATTAAATTTTTAACAATAACTGCGATTTTCATATTTACCGACAAAAACATTACTGTGGGTATATATTCACATTTGAACAAATTAAACTTTTGAGCAATATATTGCGTGCTGTAAAATTACTCTATTGTTCTAAAATTACTCCAGTGCTGTAAAATTACATTATTCATATATATATAAAAAGAAGAATGCCTGTGTGCTTGTTAACTCAGTCAGTACTATAGCTATCGTCACCAAACTTTCTACAATTCTTTTCTGGGTCCTGGAAAAGGTCAACGTTCACCTTCCCCGCCCTCCAGAAAATAGCTAAAATCAGAAATATTAATTAAAATCTTTGAAAACGCTAATTTTCGCCCTCATTTGTCCGAGTGGCAACAGTCTCGCACACTGGTGATAAAAATCTGCTTTGTTTCGAGAAGTGTTGCCAATGCTCGCTTTCAAATCGTAGAGTTTGTTAATAAAAAAAAGTTTTACAGTGAACTAAAAACAGCATTGCCAAACATTAAATACATTATTCCCGATTCCAAAAATTCGTTGAAAGTCATTTCGACTGTTCCCATCTTCGTACGACTTTAATCAGCGAGAGATTAATTGAAAACTCTGAAAACACTATTTTTCGCACCCATTTTCCCGAGTGGCAACAGTCTTGCATGTTGGATATAAAAGTATTTATTTCGAAAAGTGTTGCTACTGCTCGCTTTCAAATCGTAGAGTTTGTTCATCAAAAATTTGTAAGTTTTACAAAATCTATATACATAAAGAAGGATGTTTGTTGGTGTGTTTGCTTATTTGTTCGCATTATTGATTTCTAACCAATTATGATCAATTTTTTGCTACATTTAATCGACTAAAATTGAATAGAGGTAAAATACTGGATCGAACCTGAGCTCTTACGACTATTTGATTAGAAAGACAAAAATCATTAAAAACTGCGTGCCATTGTTGCTGATATAATGACAGAGAATTAGTTTATTTTTCTATCGAAATTTTTTATGTGTGTTCCATATCGCATCAGATTGAAAAATGTATGATTATGAACCGTGTTTTTTGCATTGTTATTAGAGAAGGATGACAGCGGTATCGTTCTCTCTGTTGTTAGATACACTCTTAGACAAAAAAAAAAAAAAAAAAAAAAAAACTACGCACCGAGAAGTTATAAAGCAAATTGGACATAAATTGATATGCATACAGGTTTCGACGGAAAATGCAAAATTTTACATTTTGGCTGCTAATGAATGAACGGTTGTCGCTACAGCGCATCTGATCTGCTCAACTGGCAGGATATTTAAGAGGAGAAATTACAATTTCAGGTCAAAAATTCTTCACGAATTTCATTCCGTGTACTCTGGTAGACAGCAACTATTCCTCGCATACAGGTGAGCGAACGATATGCGCAGATGTCAGAATTTGAGAGAGGTCTTGTAGTTGGACTCAAAGAAGCCGGTTGGTCTTATCGGCGAATAGCTCAACATTTGAACAGGACCGATGCCAATATTAGACGATGCTGGCAGGAATGGGTGAACCATGGCCGCACGCAGCGTCAAGAAGGAAGCGGTAGGCCTAGAGAAATGACAGAACGTGAAGACCGAGCAATCGTCAGAGCGGCACTCACAGCCCCAGATGCATCATTATCATCGATTGTACGTGCAACTAGTGCTTCAGTGACCGCAAAGACCATTCATAGACGGCTCACAGAAGGGGGCCAGAGGTCACGGCGCCCCTTGCGCCGTCTACCATTGACCTCTGTACAACGTCAAGACTGTTTGCAGTGGTGTCGGGCTCATTTGCACTGGATGTCACTGACTGGAGTAGAATAGTCTTCAGAGATGAGTCTCGCTTTGAATTTAGCCCCGATGACCAGCAAAGGCGGGTCTGGAGACGCCCGGACAACGGTGTGATACCAACCTACTTTTTACTGACTGTCTTCCGGCAGACAGGCCGACAACCAGGAGTGATGGTATGGGGTGCCATTTCATTTCATAGTAGGAGCCCTTTGGTTGTCATCCGTCGCAACTTTACAGCACAGCGGTACGTCGACGAAGTTCTAAGGCCCGTTGTGTTGTCCTTCATATCACGCCACCCTGGGCTTACATTTCAGCAAGATAATGCCCGCCTCCACACTGCACATATTTCTACTGCTTGCCTTAGTGCTTGCCGAACATTACCTTGGCCAGCTCCTTCTTGGTGCGTCGTTTTTTTTTTTTTTTTTGGTTGTTGTTGTTGTTGTCTAAGAGTGTACATTATTCACAATCTAACCTAACTGGTATCGGGTATTTCAGATAGTCATAAATAAAATCTAATATGCAGCTATGCAGCAGGAAACCTATACATTGCGATGCCGAAATGACCTAATGCATCCTAATCCTAAGAATAAATATGGGGTGACACTGGACAGAGAAAACCACTTGTCAATTTGTTGCTCCGAAGAAGAAATTCGTCTTTTGAATCATGTTTATTGACTGAAGGAATACTGTAGAATGGATTATGAACCTGTAAATATCTGTCGCAAATATTTGATTTGTGATCTCTTTACTTTCATTGACGTTATGAAACATACATACAAAATATTTTCACAAACATAGTAGGTTTTTTAAAAATGTGTTTTAGTGTTTTTTTATTCACAAAATTTAAAAAGATTTTATATCCTCTAATAATAAAAAAGATATCATTTTTACAAAAATTTCGTTCGGAAATGCGGTCGAATTTTGGGATTAGAGATTTTATATCCATAAAAAGTATAAACAGTAAATCTGTTTACATAAAAGGTATTCCTAGCATCAGCATGTAAAACATTGCAAAATGACAGTGTAAAATGATTGGTTATCTAATAAATTTGAACAAATGTAACTGAAGATGCTTTTCTGATAAATGATAAAGTGTTAGCTTTATCTAGATTTAAATGGAAGATTTGTGCTTGGAGGCAAGATCTGTATCATAACAGATTTATGCTGAAATGTTAAGAATAATTACTTCATTAAAAGTGTAAAATCAATTGCCCAGATCTGTTATAGAACCTGAAACTACTAATTTGCCTCGCATGGAATCTAACCAAATCCTGACTACTGAAAGATTCTCATCCTTAAGGTTTCTCACTCAGTTCTTCAAAAGGCAAGAAAACGACTCCGAATGCTTTTTCACTTAAACTACTCGATGTCCGATAAAAGAAGTACAAACGGTTTTCTATTAATCAATAATTTAAAAAATAGAATAAATGTACCATTCGAATGTTTTTCTAAAAAACTGTAAGAAACACAAAATATATAACTTGATGCTTTTTTATACTTTCATTTACCTCCTTTCCGTTTAATTCATTAATTGGGAATTTTCTACCATGATGATAGTCTAGTTCTGTATGAATGAGTAGCTGCATAATTCTGTGCAACGAGAGCAAATGTACTCGCTGCAGGGAATGTACGTTTAAATTCAGAAATTTGAATTACTCCCGAAGGGAAAGAAAATAAAACGCGTATTTCACCGAGTGTAAAATAATAACCGACAGGAAAGATGAATAGCCCATGTTTTAACGCTTTTAAAAAATGAATCCTTCGTCGGGTGCTATCGTCGGTAAAGCATAAAAGAATTTCCCCACGCCATATTTTCCCTAGAGAGACCCCCCGTAGTGAAGCCGACGATCCGTTTCTCACTTCCAGTAGAGAGTTGGCACATCGTAAAATGTCCCGATTGCGGTGAGAAGCCGACGGCGGCTTCATTTCAGTTTAGCATAAGTATTACGCAAAGAAGATTGTTAGGTTTTTGCAAGTTCTTGTTAGATTCATAAATTTTGGTCTTTTCTTGTGCAATATTTCTTTGCAGGCATGCGTGTACTGCATTTATGAATAGCTTTTAAAATCAGAAGTTATACACTGAAGTTTGTTTCTTGTATACTTATTTTCGTCAAAACAATTACTATGCTACATTTTTATGCATTTTTTATATGATATATGTTCTATGATTAATTAATATTTTGCAAAATATCGGATAAATTACTCGTTCAAAACAAAGTCATCGATATTCTACTTTATTGGTATCAAAACAATAAGGAAGTTTCTTGTCATTTGTAAAATAAAAATCCTGCAGTGAACAATGAAATATGTTGTTGCTGCTTATGCTCACTTGTCTGACGTAGTCAGCCCAAGTCCAAGAAATTCCTCATGGCAAGGAGAGCTAGATTACGCCTACCGCTGGCAACAGCCTTGAGCACCATACAATGAAATATAGTACATCTTAACATAAATATACGTTGGTAATTTTTATTCATTCTGATCTGTATTTTCTGTTTAAACAAATAGTGTTTACTGGAAAAATACTTTTTTAGACCTAAAAACTAATTATGGAATTAGAAATTAATTATGAAATTATGAATCTAAATTAAATTAGAAACGCTGCAAGAATATAACAGCAAAACGCTTCTTTGAGTCATAAAATAGCGCTTAACAAAGAGATAGGGTTCTATGAATCTACTTTTTCTACAATTTGTTTGGACATCATTATCAACTAATGATAAATAACTATATATATTTGTATTAGCTTTGTAGACTCATTTTGAAACAGGAGACAAGAAAAATGAGCAATGCCCTCACCGGAACTCCAACCCCTCGTATGCACGCTCAGTGTGTTACCATTGCAGAAAATACCTCATAGCTACCATGTAGAAGACTAAAACTGTTTTTGAATCTGATCTAAATTTCTGTTAAATATTTAAAATTAAACTATTAGTTCTTCTATTTTAATTTTATGATTGTTTTTATTAAAAAATATGCCATCAATTTTAAATTTATAATAACGCTTTTTGGGAAAAAGAAACTAAGGAAACATATAGGTTTAAATATATACTAACATTATTATTTCTATTATAACTTTGAAAAAAGTATTTGAATTAATAGTTAATAGAAAGTGCAAATGATTTCGAGCAGAAAAAGGTGTTCGTAAAATGATTCAAAACATACACAGAATGATTGGCAGTGCAACAATAATTAAAAATCTTTTACATTGTTTAGGAAAGAAATAGGCGGAAAGCTCCAGTCTCCTTTTTACCTGATATTGGAGATTATGTTATTTTTTGTTTTACATTTACAAACTTATTTCAACGCATGAAAGAAAAGATAAAAGTATATTCTACAAAGGTTTGACCGCCAAACTTTACGTTAATGATATATAACCAGGAAGTGACACTCGGTGATTATGTAAATCAAATGCTTGTACCTATTTTCCGTTAATGTTTTTAAAATTTAATCTGTTTAACATTTGCAATACTCGTCGAGGCTGTTACGAATCCTGCATCCCTAGAACATGATGATTTTAGTTTTCATTTCTGTGTTTCGAATATCAAAGTGACGTATTAACCTTGTTTATATTCCACTTTGGAATTCTTTTACCACTTACGTCGTGAACGAACATAGAGTAAACTCGATAGATAAAATATTTATAATAATAAATATTTTAACTTTCACGTGACCTTCATCTGATGGTGGAAACTTTTATTGGAGAAATTTTTTATTTAAATTAATGGGGGAAAATGATTTTTATGGAAAGGCAACATTTCAGTCTAGGAGATTTGCTTACAGATAGTAGCATTGCAGAGTATCTTTTCTTAGTCCCAAAGATAGCTTCTTGATTCAATTTCACCTAAAAACTTTAATGTCCTGAAAAACGTTTACGGCTGAAAGATATGTGCAGCCACTGTAAATGAAAAACAATAGAAAGGATTCGTAAAAAATTCGTGTAAGAATCCGAAGTGTCACTCCTTTTTTTATTGATTTAATAAATTGATTTATTAAATTAATTTATTTTGAAAGAAATTAAATGACATTTTTAGTCATTTCTATTAATATTATTCGAAATTCTCGAACAATAGAAAACATCAAACTGACATTTTTAGAAAGGACATTCATATTTAAAAGGGCTTATCAGGTTAGATTTGTTAACTACACAAAACGTGTACGCACAGAGGGTTTACGTTGTATGAGACATGATGTTTATAAGGAGAACTTCCTAAAAGAGCTGTCCCACCAAAATTTGATTGAACATTTGTTGCACAAATTCCAAGCAAGAAAATTTGTGTTTGTAAAACAGATAACAACTTTTAAGGCCGTTATTTAGAAACAATTAAGAGAAACTTTCCATTGATAAACTACGTACGAGTACTGGAATGGTGAGTTTCTTTCAAGTCCATTCTTATACTATTCTTGTTCTCATTGGTATCATTATTATTGTCTTCATTATCATAACATATTGTGCACTAAGTTGCGATAGTGTTGTTAGAAGAGCAGAAGAAGAGAAAGAAAAATAATCTTATATCAACACTGCAACATCATTAATCCTGCTGAAGCCTACTCAGCAGTTGCTTGTTGAACTACGCTTGTCTAAAGTGTAGAAAAAGACAATTTATAAAAGGGCCGAGCCCTGCAGTTGACATGTGAGCTAAAGGTTTTTATCGTGCACTTTTCACGCAACAAGAGTAATATCGCGCAGGGACATTCTGTTATCGCGGTGCGCTATCGCTGAGACTGCTCGTTACGCCAATCCTGCTTACGTGTGCGTGACTGGGGCTATGCTGCTGCCGCTTCTGAGATCGGCCGGTTCAGGATTGGGTACTTCACACGGGGCCCCTAGATACCGTTTGTTTAGTAAAACAAGTATAACCCCGGTTTTCGAGCTGAGTGAGACTAAGCTAAAATAAAATAATTCATTTAGTTGGACAATCGATTTTTGTACGGAAACGCAATGATTATTTTAATATTTTAATTCCCGAGCACTATGTTATTTATTTTGATAAATAAGAGTTCATCTTCATGAATTTCGGTGCTTTATTTCAGCAGTAAATTATAATTTGAACGAAAGGAAGAAAAACATACGATACTTATGAGAATACTGATTTTTCTCCATAACAATCCGCGGCTAACTCATTTTTTTTATTTCATTTTTTAAAACAATCGATATTTAATATGTCTTCATTCAAATCCCAACCCATTTCTTCTAAACGACGTAATAACAAATAATAACACTTAGAGCGGCCTTACTCATCATCCAGACCAAAGACTGAATTAAACTGAATAAAGATAACAGTTTGGAATAAAAATGGCTAAGGTTGGGTAAGATAGCTGAACCTAGTTGAAGGTGTATTGATTATAAGAATTCTTATAAAATATACAAAAACTAAATTATCGAGATTCAGGGCAATCAGAAGCTACCAGCGAATTTCTGCCGCCGTACCTGTGTCTGAAATGCAGACTTTGTCTGGAATCGTGGCTGACATATGTCGAACGAGTTTTATGAGTCCGGATAACCTATTTATTATACGGATAATTGACGTTTTGGATCATCGACGTAGTACTATGTAGTCACAAAATGAATTCATAGACTTTGCATATTTTCGAAGTGTTGGTATTTTACGGATTAGAAACTCGCACTTTGGCTGAAAACCGTAAAGACTTTAATTTTCGATAAATTCGTAATTTAATACATTTTTATAAGAGATTAAATTTCATGTACTTTAAAAGAATATTTAGCTTACATGCATACTTACCGCACATGCATGGATATAACATATGATATATTAATTATATTTTGAAGAAGTGTTATGTGAAATGTTAAATGAATCTAATAAAAGCAGTTATTTAAAATGTAAATATAATTATAGGCAACTGGGACAGGTATAGTAAGAATTTGCATAATCTTTTATTATATAACGTTTAAAAACTTGAAATATGACATTTTTAAAAGCACTCTGTGCATGTAATTTGCTTATAATTAATCTTAATGTTACTATTTCTTGTTACTCAGGTTAAATTATTTTTTGATTATCAAACACAGATATGGTTACTAGCAAATTCATTGTGAAAATATTTACGAGAAGTACAGAATTTTGGAAAATACCCATTGCGTTTCCAGAATTGATTATAACTCAGTTTTGTTATCAATAAACATTCGATTTACAATGCGTTAGGTGTGATTTTATCTAAGTATAAAAATTTAATATAAGTAATAATAATTGCTCTTACTTGCATTAATTTTATGGCGATACAAAATTAAAAAAGTAGTTTTCCTCTTAATTAGTAATGAAAGGAATAAATGAAAGAATAATTTTAAAAGAAAATTCTATATAAAATAGGAAATAGTTACATATCTACGTATCTTTATATCTGTGCAAATTTTTCTTATTTTATGCGGATATATATATATATGTTGTTGATAAATACATGTAACCGACTCTAAATTTATATATATATATGTGTGTGTGTGTGTGTGTTAAAAATTTTAGTAACTTTTGACCTTTTATACATAAAAGAGATCTCCAAAATGCTTCAGGGAAATAATTTTTTCAAATATGATTTTAAAGCATTCATTCAGAAAATATTTTTTATCATTTAAGTACTGAAGTGTAGATGACATATTCAGAGATCTTTAGAAATTTTCGCAAAGGGGAAAAACTTAAAATCTTGTAAAACTGTTCATTCATCAAAAAACTATTCTCTCACAATCTTCACATGAAGAAAAGATGCAATAGTTAGAAAATATATAGTTTGCTTTTTTTAATGATTGTCTTATCAGTAATAATAATGCTTAAGATGAAATATATAAATTACTTGAGACATTTTACAGGTTTTTAATTCCTTCCAAGGGGGGATGAGAAAAGAAAAGCAAAAAAGAAATACACTAATTTTTTTTAGTGCACAATGCTGTTGTAGAATTTTATAGACTAACACATACCATCTTACAGTTTTTTTACACTAACAAGAATTTGCACAGTTTCATGGCTTGCGGAAAAAAAAAAAAATATTTTTTTTTGTCTTTTTTCATTAACGTTTTGCATGTTAAATTTATTGATTAAATATCATGTTCTTTGCACTTCCGCCACATAAAATTCACTTGAATAGCAAAGTCACAAAACATTTAAAAATAGCATAGACAGTCTCTTGCACTGGAGATCACTTTTAATCCGTACAGTGTTGCCACTGCTTACTTTCAAATCGTTGAGTTTTTGAAGAATTCTTTAGTTTTACAAAATATGAAATATAAAATTCGAAATTCAAAATTCGGGCTTTCCAGATGCACAAGTTTGGATGGAGGACTACGTTGTTCAGAATTTGATGGCCTTGGTGTCTTTTGACAGTACGAGAAATATACATATATTCATATAGATTCTTCATTGTTTAATTTCTTTAAAATTAATACAGAACGATAATATTTTATGGCAACAATATGAAAAGTGATGCGCTGCCAAATCCCGTTTCGAGAGTGATAGTTCATTAGGACTAATATTATTTTGGGTTAAAAATTGTGAAATCAGAGGAATGAAATCATAATCAGAAAATGAAATGAAAAATCTACGTTTATAGATATGTGTAAATGTATAAATGAAATGTATAAATGAGCAAATTGAGATCATAAATCGGAAAACAGTTTGTAAGTATTACAAGTATTGATCAGTGAACAGAATTTGGACATTATTTAAAAGTATCGCATCCACATTAGCAAAATGGACTTATATCACTTTAATTAGAACAAAAAATAGTTCGCAAAATCACTGTACAAATGCAATAAATATGAAAAAGTTTAACCAATTAATTAATTATTTTTTACACAACAAAACCTCTTTTTTATTAAGTTGTTGAAACATTGTGTAGTAAGTTAAATTACATATTCATTTACTTAAAACCTTTCAATAACAACTATATATTATTTTGTGTACATTTTTCTGGCTTTTGCACGCATTGTAAACCTAATTTATATTTTGATTTAATGTTGTAAGATTTTTAAATATAACAATTGAAAGCTATTTTATTTTTATAGTGTAGAGTACTTAAGCAGAAGAGAAAATCAAAATTATATTTAATAAAGACTACCGATGACTATCTTTTGGTACGTAGTTGTAATGGATTATTATTATTGAAATATTTTACTCAAATGTGAAGACATGATCTAGGATAATAAATTAGAACTTGATGCTTTAAACAATAATTATCACCTGTAGTCTTGCCTAATCACTACAAACTGTGAATTTCGGGAAATAATTTTATCGGAATAAAGTTTTAATCTTCAATATGAAGATGGAGAAAATTTTTTAATTTATAATTAATAATTTAAAATTTTTTATACATTTATTGACTCGCAAATAAAAGCACGATAAATAAATGATAGTGCTAGAATTCTTAGACAAAAAATTCAAAGAGAAATAAGATACAAAATGGATGTTTCGATTTCTTTCCCTTTTAAAGTTTATAAATTTTTAATAAATTATAAATAAATCCATTTCTTACAATGATTTTTTGAGTAAATTTGTATTATGATTTCAGAAGTTCCCGGTTTGAGTTATGTTTTTTTTATTATCTTCAAATTTACTAAATGCTGAAATATTAAAAATTGAGCAAAACTGCGTCATAAAAATTATAATTATATGCAAAAGTATGACATATAGTTACGAGTTTGCCTCATTTACCATTAATAAAATTCTCTGAAATTTGTTGAAAGTGAAAGCATTTAAATAAATCATAATAATTCAGTTTGATTTTTGCTTGAAATATGTAAAAATATTAGCTAATTAAAACTTAAACAAAGTGTTGTATTATGTAATTAGATTACGATGAAATTTTCACAGATGTATGCTTTCATTTCAACTACTCAGGCTGTATTCAAACTTTTGAAATACCCAACAAATTAAAAGTATATTTTTAAATAAAGTAGGGTAAGCGATTGCCTTGTCGAAATTAGCCATTAAAGAAAGAAAGATTAGAATAAATTATAGTGTTATCTTTTCAAACATTTTGAAGTAGTGCAGTAACCAAAATACCTAGGAAATACCTGTGGCATCAGCTATTTAAAGAATTAGAGCAAATTTTAATGATTTAAAAATAGCTAATGTAGGCAGTTCCCCTCCCTCAAGAGATAAAGACGATAACTATGAAATTAACCCTGAAGTTTTAATATCATAATAAATTAATAATCAAAATATTTCTATCCATCTCAAACATAAATTTTTGAATGATTTACTCTAGTGATTTGAGGGAGGGGATGAAAAGGAACATGTACACACATACACCTATATAAAAACTTGTTATATATTCTGTTGAAGCTAAATTCAGAAGCTCACTTATATTTCTAAATTTATTTTGTTTTAAATTCGTTATTTAAAAGTATTTAGCTGACAAAAACAAACATTAGTTAATTCTGAGATAATTTTTGTCATATGTGTTACAGGATATTTTCATTGACGTAGGAGCAAAATATTTAACAAATACTAAGGTAAATTAGCTTATTTCCCCTCCTTCTCCTGTTTATTGATTATATGTACAATATAAATCATCAACAATTAGACTCATACTGAAACTAATTCTACTTTGTGTACTTGCGTATTCAAATTTAAAGCTTTTCTCTTCAAAGTTAAAATGTAAAGGTAACTGAAGAAAAAATGTATGTGTTTTAAAAAATAATTTGTGAAATTTTATTTTTTGTTGAAGAATACATTATTTTAATTGTGGCTAATACATAAAAAAGCACAATGCAAGTAACATGAGCATATTTCGTTAAAACTTGTGCCAATACAGTCATATGCATACATACAGGATTTTGCATTGTTATTACCTTAAATAACTAGCATCTTTACTATTCCTTATTTAGACATATTTCTCCACTTATTTCTACGTCTATAACATATACTTTCCAAATAATGATACTTTATGGAGAAAGTATGTTTCAGATTTAAGACGACACCTGATATATATTTTGTGTACATGTACAAAAACATGCAGTTTTACACATCATACTTCTAGACACAAGACTTGCTTTAAAAGCTGCTCAAAAAATATCTCATTATAAAGATTTGAGGTTAGTTTATGAGCATTTAATGATTTGGTTTGTTTAACAATATTGAGCTCCTTATGTTAGTGTTATTTCTTGATGTCGCCTATAAAATTTTGTTCTAAAGACTGTAAAATCTTCTTATATATACATTAAAAGCACATAGTAAAAAACAGCAAAAATAAATAAATAAATAAATAAAATAATAATTTTTAAACATCCTCAAGATACTTAACATAAATAAAAAATAACTTAAAGTGACAATATAATTAATCGACAAGTCCCTTAAATTTTAAACCTTAAATAAGTGAATAGTTTCATTTAATTACTCTGTCACTTTAAGTTATTTTTGATTTATTTTAAGTTTCTTGAGAATGTTTTTAGAATTTAAAAATTTTAATTGTACTTATAATTGATTAATTTTCGTGCTTTTGAGCAAATTAACTGTTAAATGGAATCCCGCATATGTAATCAATTATTTTAATTCATTAACATCATATAGATAGCCGTATCTAAAGTATTTAACAACAGATATAGAGCCTTCCAAATTACATTAAAAAGAAAATGCATATAAATTAGTGTGATACCTATCTAATGACTATGTATCGTTTAATCTCTATCTGTCTAATAGTTATGTATGTATAAAAAATAATGTATCTTCTTTATATTAATATAAAGATCCCAAAACTTTTTTTTCTTATAATTATAAAATTGAGAATAGCAGATATATTTTTTTAACAGAAATCAGAATTATTTTTGACATTTGCAACTATAACTATTTATATTTACTATTACAAAAACAAAAATTTCGCTTCGCTTTAAAAATAAAATAAGCAACGGTAAAGACATTAACTTTTGCCTATCTTTGGTAGATTACCTTTTTTTAAATGTTTACAGACCTTGCAAATACATTTATGCATAATACTACTTTGCTTAGTCTCTAATTCCAATAAGCACAATGCTTAATTGGGATTTTATTTATTTTTTATTAATTTAGTTTTCCATCTTGTGAATCTGATACTCAATTTAGTTAAAAAAAATTTCTCTTTTGCAAAAGAAATGGAAAATTACTAAAATAATTACATTTAAAAGCTAAGTCAATACATTTTAACAAGAACTAATCGAAATATTACTTTTCTGTCAATGTATGCAAACTGAATTGTACCGAATTCAGCTATTTTTTTCCAAATAATTTGAAGTGCCTTACATTATTATTATTATTAGTGTAAATCACAAAAAGTAAAAAATTCAGAACTTACGGCTAGAATTAAAATAATTTTCAGACATGCTTTTGAAATGGTATTTCGTGAATATAGATATATAATTTTCATTGCCGTATTATAAAGGCAGTGCACATGAATGATGCATATCATAAAATGCTAATGTTATTTATTTTGTTGTTCAAATAATAATAATATTAATAAAGACATAAACAAAATCATACTCGAATCATATTTATATGTATCCGTTATAAGAATTTTAATGGGAAATATAAAAATCTATGTCAATAAAAGCATGTTAATATTGTAGTCCTAATATAATTTTACAATTAATGTCAGTGCATTGACATCAGTATATGAAAGGCAAGAAAGGACTTTATGATGAAGATAAAACGTTAGTCTTATATTTAAAATTTATAATAATAAAATATAATGGTGTTAATAATACTATAAGTAGCGATGAATGCTTTATAAGCAAAACATTTTAACAGTAAATATTATAGCTGTAGATGCAACTTCAATCTAGAAGTAACTTTAAATTTCTCATATTTAAAGAAATTTTAAAATTTTGAGAAATTAATATTTTTATATTTAAGCTGAAACACATTCAATGATCATTATCGCGAAACTTAAAGGTTCGTTGTTATAAATACGAGATAAATCTATTTAATATAATTAGCGTAGCATTTATCAAAAGAACATACAAATGACTCATGAAGAACTTATTTCTACGATTCCATTCTGAAAAACAATTGCGAAGTATATTCTTTAAAAAAAATGGCTATTTTTATATATTCAAGGTAAGTATTTATTTTAACACATTGTTTTCATCATTACTGTCAAATTTTTAATATAACCTTAGATTTGTGAATTATGATCAAGTCGGTCTTATTCATTTTATTTTAATAACACATTTTGTTTTTGAACACAACTCACAAAAATAATTTTTGTCTATAAAATGCTATGCAACTACCTGAAATATATCGTTTGAAAATTGAGGAAAAGTATGAAGATACGTTAAAAATTTAAATGTATGAGATGAACTGTGAAAGAACAATAGATTTAAAATTAGAAATGCTCAGTAAAAAAAATTAAAAGAAACATTCTTTTTCATCATATGTTTCGATTAAAAAAAATACTTGAGGAAAAAAGCTCTGTGTTCAAGAAGTCAAATAAATACAACACATTCTTGTTTCCTTCTTTTAGGTTTCTCCATAGAGTTCATAAATTTGTTATCACTTGTGCAATATATTTCAAATTAATATATTGTATATATCCGACTATTGTATATTAATAAATCTACTCACAAAGTAAAAGAAAAAAAAAAAAAAAAAAAAAAAAGAAAATATACCTTGAATCCTTGTATGTTATGAAACGTTCGACAATTTATTATTTGCAGAAGCTAGACGTGTGATTAACTTCCGAATGTCAACTTTTCAGGACCATAATAAACTCATATACTTATATTAGTTTTTTACATAACTTTAATACATCAAGATATACTCGATCATGTTATAGATTCCCTCCTCCCCTCAAAAAAAATGTATGTCATATGCATAATAAATTTGCTCTCATGCAAATGAGAATGCATTTAGAAAATAGAAAGAACTAAAATTTTAAGTTAATTCTTTAAGTATCCATTTAGTTAACAAAAATAACCAGTTTAAGGTTAGATTTTAAAAATTTCAGTTCTAAACTTTCAGATGTTCAGATAAAGTTAAAACATGGTTGACGTCGCTTCGCTTTATTGTGTTTGAAACAATTCTTTGATTGACAAATGATAAAAGTACTTTTATCTAAAATAATGATAAAAATTTTTGTCTGCAATAAGTTAAGTCGCATCAGCTTTTAAATAACGATTCCCTTTCAAAGTGTCTTAAATAGAAATGAAAAAAAAAAAAAAAAGTAAACAAAGAACGCAAGAAGTGAGCTAAAGCGGCGTTATTTATGAAGATGACAAAATGAGCACTTACCCCAATAGTGGCGCTAGCCATGTAGGAAAAAGTATACAGTTTCCTTTGATTTGTGGAGAACAGCGAACAAAGACCGATGAAAGGAGCGATATATAAAAGACGGAGAAAAAATTATAAAATAGAGTAAAAATTTTTTGTCGCTGACACAGGTACACCCCGTGGATGAAAAGGTCCTCAGTAACGGAACACACACACAAAAGAAAAACGAAAAAAAAAGTCAGAATACGCAGCCTTCTTTTGTTGTAGCGAGTCACGGAATACGAATGTAAGAAGGCTGGAACACGGCAAATTACTCTTTGCAAACGATCAGCATGCACTGCAATCCGACACAGTTTTGGGAAGAGACTGCGGAGCGGGCAGCCACACAAACCTGGCTCAATAGCTGTGGTTAGAGATCTGGCCGGCCCCAAACGGCAGGCCAATAAGTGGCAGAAGGGGGCGGCACCCAGTGGGTACCGCCCATTGAGCCGGCGCTAATTGCAGGTGATCCCCTGCCGGGGAAAGAGGCGGTTCCCATCAGCCAATGGTGGACCGCCTGGGTCGCTTTGATTGATGTGCGATAGCAGTGTCCTCTAGTGACAATCTTAGATAAAAATTTCTTACAACTTTTTTTTTTCCCGGTTTCCAATAGGTGGCGCTACCGGACAGAGATCACATGACAGTTGGAGTGGAATGTCGTGTTTTTTTTACTTCTGTGGTCTGGATTCAGGACAAGGGGGTAAATGGGGGTCATAATTTCGTCATGGGGGAATCTGGTCCGGGGGAAAGAAGGAATATGCCCTTCATAATCGAGCGTAAGTTATATGCATCATGAGTAGAATGGACAATGAGATGTGCGGTGGACAGAAAATAGGAAATAGGTGATATTTTATCATGTAAAAACAACTCGGTAAGTTTCGATTTTTTAATAAATTTTTAAAAATAAACATAATTTGAAATTCATAACATGCTTCCGATTGCAACAGCTATATTAATATTTTTATTTGTAACGTCGTTTTGTAGAATATCTTTGAAAGTTTTATTAATTTATGTTCTTCTATTATAATTATTATTATTATTAAAAGCTTAATTTATGAAATGTATGCCGAGGATGCTATAAGACATCTGATACAATTAAAAAACGCAATTTAACGAAAAACTGTTAAAATGATAAAATTTGATTTTGGTTCATATTTAATAAGAAAACACAGCGGAATCTATTCGAAATTCTCTCTAAACCGGAATATTTTCTTATCAGTTTTTTTTTTTTTTTTTTTTTTTTTTTTTTTTTTTTTTTGATATTTGAGTTATAAAATTTTAAACTGTTTTCAGAAAACACAGTTTTAAAGATTCAGTTTTGCAAAACCAGATGATTTTGGAAAAATTTCTTTAAATCAATTGTAAATGTACACATTTTTAATTGCATTAAAATACCTTGTGTCAGGTTTCTTTTAAAATTAAGCGGTTGCTACATTTCTCTAAAAAACATTGCTTCCCAGGTTAAAAAAAAAAGGAGTTTATTATGTTAAATCATTCTAAAGATTTCTAAAACTGTACTCAGGGTTTCAACTAAACAGTTTTTTTTTTTTTTTTTTTTTTTTTTTTTTTTTCAAATCGGCCTATCTTTAAAAATACAGTGGCTAGAATTGTAGTTTTTGTTCCGCCTCCTTTAACAGCAATTCTGAAATTTCAAAATTAATTTCATAAAAAAAATTATCATTTTATATCAATAAAAAATGCGTTACCCGAAGAAGCTGAAGGATGTACAAAAGACATACCATTTCTTTTTGTCTGTGAATTCTCGGTTATCTCTTAAAAATAGAATTTTCAGTTTTAAAGAAATTTCCAAAATATATGCTGAGTTTCTTCAGCTTCTTAAACAACCTGAAAAAAAAAAAAAAAAAAAAAAAAAAAAAAATCGATTTAAAAAGCTATAAAAAGCTGATATGGTAAAATTTCGATGAAAATTTAACCATCTAATTACTAGCTAGTTTATTAAACTACATTTGTGCTTATTTATCATTGTTAATAAAACAGTTTGCATTGGCGTGCAATTCTAGAATGTATATTAAGACGTAAAAACATTTCAAGCTATTTGAGAGGTAAGTGACAGATAATGTCTACTTATTAGCATGCATACCCATCAATGCACAAATATGAAAAGTTCTTGAAAGCGGTTTTTAACTAGTAAAGCTTCGAAGCTCATTTAGCTATATCAGTAGCTTCAGATAGTAACATAAAACTCTAATTAAGATTTAATTTTAAGTTTCATATTTACAAAAGTGAAAATGCAATGTTAAAAAATGGGTTAATAGTGTTATTAATTATTTCTTTGTTTTCGGCTTTTACAAAAGCACATAAAGCAACGAAAGCCCGATACAGAGAACATGTGGTTTATGATATGCTTGAGGACTACATCATCATCATATTATTCATTTCGATTAATTAAATAAAACAAAAATTTAAATTACAAAATTTAATTTCAAATTTTTTGCTTTTGATGCAGATTTAGTAAAATCTCTTTCCAACGTAGCTAGCTATGTCGGGTTTCCTGTTTGCGAATGACAGTAATGAATTTAATGCATTTTCTCGCCACTTTTCGGAAAACAATTAGAAAACAGTGCTATTATTACTATCATCATTTGCAAGAGGGGAAAATTGACGTTTCCTGGTGGTTTCACTGTTTTCATAAAATATTATGATAGCTTGTGTTGTTTTAGAAATTAAGTTTTACTTCTGCCCATAATCATCTGATAGAGATCAAAACTTAATTTTTAATCACCGGAATATTGTGAATTGAAAGAGTATCCGTTATCTATTTGTATCTACCTAAATAATCATTATATATGCTTTATACCTTTTAAACAATTTAATATAATTATTATCGTTCGCTTGAACAATGAATTTTATTCGTTTATTACGATATTCCTTAAATGCAAATATTAGATCAACGTAATTAATTGTACGATATTAAGCACATTTTTCGCTGTAGGCTAAGCACGATCGTTTAATACACGTTTGCAGCTTGCGACTGCGTAGCTGTCGAGTCGCAGCCTGCGCTATTGCTTTAAACTTCCGAGCCACATGAGTTTGGGCTCTTTAGCAATTGAATACGGATCGCGATGTAAAAAGCCATACTTTTGCTGAAGTATGATTTGAAACAGAAATCATGCTTCTTTACACTATTTCGAAAATTCAATAATTTTAATTTTTTATTTGCGTTATGCGTATAAAAATTTTAGACAGTTTCAAACTGTGTACTAATCTTCAAAGTATAAATATAATTCCATTTCTGAATACCATGGT